>NW_008655410.1:0-24439 GCF_000695815.1 Acanthisitta chloris | reverse complement strand
AAAAAATATGCCTGTTGGAGACTAGTTTGTCCCTATCTTGCTTTGCAATGCGTCTATCAGCATGGAATAGAGCCAAGGGCAGCACAGTCCCTCTTCACACATGCTGAGAAATGCTCTGATTTAAGGAAAGACAGCTCCTTTCCTGTGTTGCTCCAGGGACAAGGAAGTGATGTGCCACTTCCCAAAAAGCAAGAGTTTAATTTCATCCCAGATGCCTATGGATTAGCCTCTTTGTATAGGGGAGGAGCATTCTGAATGGGAACACTGTAGTTACCTACAGCACATATTAGCCAGATCTTTCTACATACTAACAACTGCCTATCATAAAGGGTTAGGCTGTGTACTGCGCACAAATGTTTCCTCTGCCAGCTCTCAACAAAGAGCATGGCTCTGAAAAATTATGTTCACAGAAGTATAGGTATTCATTATTCCTATTAGCAGATTAGATGTTACTTTCAGGTTTAATTGTATTCATGTTACCCATGGACCATATTTAAATTGCATCTCAGTCTATTAAAAAACAGCTTCACAAAGTGACTTATACAGAATCTCCTGACTCCTCTAATCTAGGCCTCATCCTGAGTACCAGGGGCCCACCTTTTTCCCAAGGACAAAAAGGATTTTAATGTCATTGTGACATCCTTTATTATCTCTTCAGGCACTTGCCATAAATTCAGTCATTGTAATGACTCTCTTACAGTTAGCTGCCAGGATCCCATTAAATAAGAGAGTCATCAGAAGAAGTAGCTTTCTAAGGACAAAAAAAAGAAAAGGAGGAGGAAGTGGGCCATGAGAAGGGATCTGACTATCTTTAGTAAAATATAGTTCCTTCCAATGAAAAGAATGATGAATGACTTCAGTCCCCCTCCCCACACACACACATCAACCCCTCAATGAACTTTAATAAGAACCAGGCTCTTACTTTTTCAACTGAAATGTTTGTGTAATATTCCAAGAGCTTGAGGACAGCGATGCTTCAAGAACTAGACAATCTGGAAAAATGTGCATGTTAGATATATGCTGAATATTACAAGAAATAGTTGTTAAGTATGATTGAGTTGAAAGCTCATGTCCCTTCAGCTATTCTTTACTTGGTATGCACCTTCTCTCATACATTCACTCATGCTTTTGAGAGATATAAATAGCTAGATTTTCTCCTTCTGCATAGCACCCTTCAGCTGAGTTGTGCCAGGGCTTTATACACACTCATTAATTAAGCTTGATGCCACCACTGCATGACAAACAAAAGTAATGTTATTTTCAGGATACAGATAAGGAAATGCTACCATGAAGCAGGGGTATAAAATCATTTCCCAAAAAGCACACAGTGATATGTGCTATGGCACAGCCAGACCCTGAATTCAAGCCTTCTAACACAACAGACTGTTCTAATGCAAGAGACCCAAACATTCCATACTTCTCTTTCTGTCTCAGAGACTTGGTTTCAGTCTCCTTTTATAATCTATGCAGTAGCAATTTTCATCCTATTTAAATCTTTTATGATTGCATGAGTCAATTTGCCATTATTTCAGCTAGCAATTACTATACCGACAATTCACTGGCAGCTGTGGTATGAAAGAGTATCTTCTCTTATGAGCAGAATACCACATCGAAAAGTAGAGTTAGACATATACCACTTAAGCCATGGTCTCTTTCATCTGTTTGCCTGCAGATGTGTACGTCTGTGAAATGAATGACTGCCCGAGATCAAACGAAACCCATGTGTGCAGACCTTTCTGGCTTCTCTATGCTCGGAACTAGCTAGCTTTTTAATCCAGGAAAGTTACACAGATTTCAAGTATATCTACCTTGCAAAGGTAGAGAAACCTTGGCCTTTATGGCAGGCTGGCTCGTTCAGATGAAAACCAGCTTTGGCTACATCTACACTGTTAAATCAGAAGTATCTCTGAGCTCCACACGTCAGCATGGCACTGCAAAGGTCACCTGAACTGCTTGTTAGAAACAGACCTTGGCACTGTTCATGTGATTAAATACCTTACTAAATGGACAGCAAAGAGTTTGATTTTAATGGTATTTTAATTTCTAAAGATGTAGATGAGTACACACAGACATTCTGAAATCCTTCATCAAACAGAAATCTACTTGTCTGCTGAAATCTGACATGTTGGCACAAAATTGCCTAAATCACTTGCCTACATCAATACTTGAGGAAAGTCTCAAGCCATCGACTACAGAAAAATAGTATTTTACTAGGTGTAGTAAATAAAGAAAGGAACTTATCTCCTTCTGGCAGAGCTTGTCTTCTCTTGTAATTTTGTATAAATACTTTAAAAACAACACTGTCAAATACAGTTACCTGAGTTTCTCTGTGTTGAAATTAATTGAACCTATTATTTTCTGTGTGGTCTGGGCTGACCTTTTAAAATGCACCAGACTACACTGAGTATTAAGTATTTTCAAAATGTTTTTTCTCGGAAATGATTTCCCAGAAATGAAAGGACTTTTGCAAGTGCATCTTCTCATGAGACTGAGGTCACTTTACAGGAGGTATCATAAATAGTCAACATAACTTCCACACTTGCATTATCCACTAACATATCTCAGCTCTTAGGAGAGTGTGAGTGGCAGTAATACTACTGGGCACATGCTAAGCTCAGAGTCTTCTGGTTAACACTGTCAATGGGCTCATTTTTGGCACAAAGCACAAGAAAAGTGAGCTGGCTTCCATAACACTGTACTCTGAAAACCTGCTAATGGAGTAAGAGAGGGCCTTAGTCTGAGAAGACAGAGAAGCAAACCAATATGCTCCATAATTACAAGAAAACATGGCTTTTGGGACTGGTTCAATAAAGGACATTTTCTTCTCTAATGCATCCTTCCCTCTTAAAAATGCACTAATAGTGTTTATGAAAGACAACTTAATAGACCAGAATACTCATGGATATCACTCTAGCTGTCACCTGCTAGTGACAAGTCTTTTTTTCTCAATTCCTGAAACAATATTGGACAGGAACTTGACACAACACCTCTGTGAGGCCAGAGGAGCTTTTCCCATACAAAGGCCCCAGGCTCCTGAGAGCCAAATATTCCAAAGAACTTCCTTCAGGGACAAAGGTCCCTGAGAGAGAGAGAGAGACAGTTATTTGCAGCACTGAGTTCTTCAGAACAAGAGGTCCTTTTAAGTTCTAGGTAAGATTTAATTCCTCCTTCTACACAAGGTTTTATAAGACAATCAGATTCATACAGAGTATTACCTGTATTTTGGGTTATATTATTACGGAAAAGATAGAGACAGGCATTTATCTGAATTTTCTATTTCCTCTTCAAGTCACTGAAGGGCACATGGTATCCTTTCAGCTTATTATCTGTTTCTCAGTTTAGATTAAAACTCTCTTTTGCATTCTAACATAAGCAACTTTGGAAAGTTATAAGGTCAACTTGTATTAAAAAAGCTTTGTGCTTCTATACAGACCCTTGAAGAAATGCAGTGATGACATTTCCCTACTATTAAGTCAAATAAGACTCCACTGTGAAAGATCATCATCTGATCTTTGAGAACAAAGTCTAGAGAAGAGCTCAAAAGTCTAGATATTCAGTAATTTACCACTTCATTCTAAAACTTGTAGTTGCCCATATGATACACAAATCAGATCACAAGCATCACGTGTCCATTACAAACTGCTCAGGTCTCTGAGGACTACTGGTGAACAAAATAGTATAAGAATTATTGCAAAATGAGTCAACCAATAATTCAGAAAGCTGAATGAAATCCAGTAAAAAAATTGCATGTGCCAAATTGCCCCTGAACCATGTATTCTTCTGCTAATCCTCTACATTGGACAATCACTTTCTCATAGTTTCTAGGTTAGGTTAAAGCAGTTAATTAAATGTTAAGATTATTTATCGTACAGACATTCAAAATTAGATTCTCCTCTTATTTATGCTAGTACAGTTTCTTGCAAAAACAAGTTATGGTTGCAGGAGAGAAGAGTTAAGATGGATTAATTTGTCAAGGCAGAGCACAAGTCCAGTGCTGCTCCCACTGCTCCAGCCAGCTTGATTGCCACTGCAGCCATCCTAATTTTCCTCAGACAGTTATTAATGGCATCACGTAAATAAATATACTGCTAATGCTAAAACACTGCACTGCTATAGGCTGAACCGAAGAAGCTGCTTCCAGCTATAAGGTAACGTGCTCTTACTTCTAGAAAGGACTCCATATTAACAAAATTTAACCATCAAGAACAGTGTGATTGTACTTAATTCACTCAACAAAACATGTATTATTTCCCTTCACTGACATTTAAGACAAAGCATTATGTGCTCTTACACACATTGGGCCTGTATTTATGTACAGTACTCCCCAGTAATAAAGGTCAGTGAAGAAGCATTGTATTTAATAGTAAAACATACCATTATCAGTTATCTTCAGACTGGTTAGACTGCAGAAACAGGATGAGTTTTTCAGCACTACATTCTCATAAAATATTTCAACAGATGTTGTAACTTTTATCATACAGGAAGTAAGGACTTTGCTTACACTTGCAGTCACAACCACCTATAAAACAACAAAAACAAGAATACAACAGGTTTCTTGCAATCCTTGCTAAGTCATCACCTTGTCTTTACAAACAACGACAAACTATGAAATATACAAAATGAAACTTTTTGTAGTGGAAGCAGACAATTCACTAGGTAGACTCTGAAAGGACAGGGAGTCTTCCAACTGAAGAAGCAATACAGAAGGAGTTCTGAAAGGAACAGCATTGCTTACTTCCAGACATTAAATGGATCTGTAAGGCATGTTAGGGGAGCAATCTGAAATAGTTTTGGATTTTAAAACTAGAATGTTGCCGCAACAATGTTATATGCTGTTATATTCCTTTAAAAATATTTGAGCAAGAATGTACAAATCCTCAGAGAAAAATGTTTGTATCTATGACCAAAGTGCACTTAATTATGAATTTTTATTGTAATGAATTATCCTTTGTTTCTAGCTGAGAGAACTTTACAAATATGATCACATTAGTGTATTCCATCAGGAAACCAGAAACAGTAGTGTGCAGATGAAGTGGCCAGTCACAGTAGTAGATAATCAAATACTCAAGGCTGTGCGTGCTGTGAACAGATACAGAGTAAATACTAGCATCACACACTTAAAGGCACATTTGTGTTTGCATATGTGTCCAGAGAATACTTTTTAACTTGTTCCAAAGCTTGGAACTTATACAATGCACTTGATATATGGTTACTGGAAATATTAAAATAGCTGATACAGTGATACAACAGAAACATTGCCTTTGTCAGCATAAGCAATATTTGAATTGTCTCAACATCATGAAGCTACACTTCAGGATATATTTCATAGGAGAGGAAGAGAACATCTATCTAATCAACACATTCAACTTACTGAGATTTCCAAGACATTTGCCAATTGTTGAGGTAAGAGAAACTAATATATGAAACATGGTGATGAAGAGAAGCAACAACAAATTTACACATTTTAAGTCACAATAAACAAGCACACATAAAACTGGGTGTACATACCTGATTTTTGGCAGGGAAATTTAGCTGGAGTTTCAGATCTTTATCGGGTGCATGTGAAATGTTATACCAACCCTTTATGCTGTTTGAATGTGTACAATTTTCTTCTAATGTGCACCTAAAAGCATACATAAAATTATACCAGCCTCCTTATCGTGGCTTTGACTTCAGACACTGTACTTCAGCTTATTTAAAGTTATTGATTTTTTTACAGGAGCACTATTGATTTTTTTATATAGGAATATGGATGTAACTGCAAAAAGCTTCAGGAAAACAATCAGTAAAATCTTCTGCTTATCAAAATAAATTACAATGCATTGATATATGCTCGAGGGTCTTGATAAAGTCAATGAGACTCAAGCATTAGATGCTTGGCCAGTAACAGCAGAATTGGTGAATTGGTAGCCTGGGATGGAATTCATCACCCTCAACTTGATTGCTTCATTGTATAGCTCTAGATCTGACACTCCCCACCTTCACCCCACCAGTTCCCTCTACGCTCTAGGGGGAGAAATATGTTCTTTTAGGGTGCAATTCACCTAACCTATTTTAGACATTCGTGCAAAAATGAAATGAACCACACATCATAGAAACTGCTCGTTCTCTCCAGAGAGTATAAGAAGAGATGGAGGTGAAGCTCAGACATGGAGTTATGCTACGAATGTGTATAGTTGATGAGATGCATCCTCCTTCCTAATCTACTTTGTCATCCATCAATATGAACAGTAATCTTTCCCTTTTATGTCAGTACACTTGGTTAAAAACAATAGATTTGAAAAGGTAGCTCAAAATAGATTTCTCTGTCTTCAAGCGTAAAACCCATTTCAGAAGTAGGATGGTACAAAGTAAATGAAAATGTTGTTGGTGCCAAATTGTGAGAAACAGAAACTACACAACAAAAAATTGAGGAAGAATGAGGAAACACTGTGATATGAAAGTACTACAAAGATTACACACATTAAAAACGTGTTATAAGAAAAGGAGAACATAGGCATAGAAATTAGATGGACGATCACTGTGTTTGAAAGGTGAATCCTTGAAATACTGTCTGCTGTCAGCAGTTAATGAACAACTCATAGATCAACTCCAAGTAATTTCATATAGTTAGCAATTAAATACAAGTAAGTGTTAACTGCAGAAATAAATGCAACATTTAATATTGTTCTAATCCTACTTTTCTACCAAACGTAGAAGGACATAGAGCTTTAATCATATGACTGGTGACATGTGCCTTAATGAACCACTTCTCTGCGAAAAACTAGAAATGAGTACACAGTTGCAAAGAAAGAACCTTTTCATGAGGAGCTCACTGTATGATGTATTTCACAAGTAATGTGTTTTCTCTTCAGAAGGAATAACACGAGAATGACTTCAACAAAAATATGTACCTCTTTCCAAAATGCCCCAAATAACCCCACAAACCAGAGAAACCATGAAGCTGTTTTCTCCATACATCAAGATTTGGCAACTGGAATGCAGTTAAGCACAAGGTCACTTCCTTAGGAAAATGAGTTCCTACTGCACAAGAACCTGGTGGGGCTTTGCAGTTAAATACACTCAGATCATAATGACACTATAATAAATTGGGACTATGCCTAACGTATTTCTAACCAACTGAACTAGGACAAATTTCAGTCTCATTTATATCTCTCTTCACCTTATTGAGATCACAAAGATCTATTAGCACCACAGTTTAGCACCACAGTTTTAAACTGCAGAGGATGGGATCAGTCATCAACAGATGTGCACAAACTGGATTCTCAGATATGCACAGGTAGGTAACTTGAACTGGCAATGACACGCAGAAAAAAGACCCTGTATTTTCTGACAGGCTGAGGATTATAATGGTAAAGTTGCAAGGCAACACACTAGCAATACTTGCACCAATAAGTGTATGCATTTAAGCAACACTAAATTAAAATATTAAAAAATAAAACTGTTTATCAAGCTGAATATTTACAACTGTCCCAGGGCAAAGTTATTTGCCTTCTTAGACTGCCTGAGGAACACAAGCAGTGAACTTGTTTCCCTCATCTGCAATGAAGAATCTGAATGTTTAATAGCAAACCCAGAAATGTCACCCAGGGAAAAAAATGCATCTTTGTTGCTCTAAAAGTTGACCTTTAACACTCAATGTGCAACAGAGAACATCTGTTTTCATAGGAAGCAGTCTCATTTGGCATCCCTAGGCATAAATTCTCACCATTGCTGTGCACAGGCCAAGAGTAACACAAATTCCACTCCCCTAAAGATGAAGTTCTTTTCTAATATCCCTATTTTTAGAAAATTGATATTGACTGCAAGCACACTGGAGTGAATATAACAAATAGATATCATTTGTGAACCACATGGTTCTGAAATTAACATACAGACTCAGACAACTACTCAGTCTGTCTTTCCTGGAAAGGTGGACCTGACCCTATACAATACAAATGTAGGAGGTACAGAATGCATGGATCAGATTTCAGACATGCATGGATATGTGTACAGAGAAACACAGAGTCAAGATTTTTTTACATCTTCACACCAAGCTAGTTCTTTATACTACTAAAGATTCCTCTTTACTACTGGAATTGAGTTCCTCTTATTTGATTACGATACCATGCTACCTATGCACACTACTTCACTCATATTTACTAGAGTCTCTGCTTCACTAATCCTGTATTAACTACAGATCCTACTCCATTTGCTCTCTCTGCCTTGCTAAAGCATACTGATTTCCTCATGGAATGAGAACATGCTTTCAGAGAAAGCTTTGGCTTCTTTCTCCAGGGTACCAATCCCTGAATGAAATCCACAGATGTCTCACACAACGACCAAATTCAAAAGTAAGTCTGGTCATGTCAGGTAACACATTGTGTAATATCCGTATGGAAAATATATGTAAAACTTCAGTGCCTTGTACTGGAATTGTATTTCAGCATAATTCAGGTAAATCTGATTCATCTACAGAAAATCTATAAACATTAAGAGAAATCACACAATGAGTAATTGTTTTGAATGTTTTAAGTAAAAAGGAGAATTTATATATTTGTTCCTGTGGAAGAAAAAGTAGAAAGAGGCACAGTAGAAAAATTTTGTTTCCTTTGGTTTCTCTTGCCATGGGATGTGCAGATTTTTTCATCAAAATACTGGATTTGAGTTCACACTGTCTTTAAAACGAAGCACTAGTATTGGTGGTGAGTTTTACTTAAAAAAGGAGTGTGCATTTTATAAAAAAAAATATTTCCCTGTAAGAGTATAAAACATTATAATTGGTCTCAAAAATACTATAGACTATATTGCTTCAGTGGGCATATATGGACTCTGATTAAAACACTGGCTAAAAACATGTCTTCCTCTTTTTCTAAAGCTTCCCTCAGAGCTCTCTCTTCACAAAACCAAATATTTAACCATGGTAAGTGTTTGACAGTGAAAACTTATGTGGGTGTTGAACAGGAGTCATATTATAGTAATTCATTTTTTCTCCGAAAGAGTAAATTATTTCTGTGTCAACCAGACGGAAACTTTTGGTGATTCCCCTCATAAGTAGGGGATTTACTGACTAATAACTGTTATTCACAAACTCTTTATAAGGTAACATACACAATTGCTAACAAAGTAGCAAAAAGGAGTTTGAAGAAAACACATCACAGAAGAAACATCTACTCCCTGCCAATAACTACCTTTGCAAACACAAAGTAGCAGGTCTTCAGCAAAATCACATTAACACTGAAACAAACCAAAATGGGTAGTATTAACTTTCCAAAAGAAGGCAACGCATGGAATTTCAAAAAAAACCCCATCCTATAGCCACTTTTGTTCAAGGTTTTAATCACTGACAAACTAGCATAAGGTTTACACCGTTGACATCTGCTGATGATACAAAGTTGGGAACATTAGCATGCAGAGGAAGATAAGAATATCACACAAGAAAACTTGGATAACCTTGAAATGGGATGACATTTCAAAGCAAAGTATAAGAACATGTACCTAGAGCAATGAAAAATCTCACAACCCATATGTGTTATAGACTGGAAACTCATCAGTTTGGAAAGAAGACAAAGAAAGAGAAGGACCTGGGGGCATCATGGATGATTGTGGCCCATCAATTTTGTCATGTTATGCTGCCATGAAAAGCATGTTTCTGACCCCAGAACACACTCAGGTGCTTCCTGGACAGACTGATTAAACAACATTAAGCAAGGAATGGTTGAAATCTCTTCTGGAATACTGTGAGAGTCCTGGCCATCCTTATTTTAAAAGGATGCATACATTTCACAGAAAGGTTACTGGAGTGGAGGTAAGAAAGGAGTATCTTATATGAGAGGATCTCAGTGAAGTTCACTGTTTTAGCACACCAAAATGAAAGCAAAGAGAGACTGCTTTCATTAAAAAATATTGAAAAGGTAAGTGTGTGTGTGTGCGTGTGTGAAACCTATTTAGGCCAAGGTGATGTGAGCATCAGAACAAATAAGTATAACCTGTCCATAAAGACACACATGATGAAAATGAGCAGACATATTTTAACCAGCAGAAAAATTAGACTGTCAGTCACACAAACAGGTCAGGGAGGTTTAGGTTTACATGATGTGGTTGCTTGCAATTGCCAAGACTAGGCCTGATGACCCAGGAAATTCTCCAGTCCAGGCCACAGATGTAAAACAGCTTTCAAACCTAACTCAAATAAAGTAGCAAAACTAATGATTCAAATGTGTGAATTACACATACTTAGAAAGAAATTCTACTCTGGCCTAAAACAAAGGCAGTGGTTCCAAAGCAAGGAACTATCAATACTGAAGACAACTGAGCACTCTTTTCTCATTCTCACATACAAGATGCCCTAAGATATTAAGATGCTTCAAGCACAAGTATAAAATTTCATGTCTCAATCAATCTGGAAGGCAAAAATAACCGTTAGAAAGAAAAATGACTTATTATTTTTAGCCCAACATGTTTTATGGGTAGATCTCAAAATCTGAGGGTTACATAGTCTTTAAAAGCTGCAGAGTTCCCTTTCACTTGACAAGGAACTGTCTCACGTTTACGGCTATGACTGATTCCATAAAAATTCAGTAGACACAATCTTGATGCTGAATAGCCCCAAGCCAGTCAAAATGTACACTGACTAATAATATGAAAGTCTAAAATACCAAAAAAATACCTTCGATTCAAAGGACACCACCCACAGTAGGGATCCTTTGCAGATAAGCATTCTTGCTCAGAAGCATATTTACTGCAATTTGCGACTGGTATTCTTCTCACCTGAAACCAAAGAACGCAGTAACACGCTGAATTTAAACAGCCTCCATAAACAGGGAAATTGAAGGTTACCATTAAAAATCTGACAGCAACCAAGCACAATCCCTTTGGGGAAGCCTCCTAACGGATTCCCCTCTGCCAGAAGACCTTTGGATAGAAATATGCAGCCTATTTTGCACACGTTGTATTTTGCTATCGGATAATGAAACGCCTCTGACAATAACAATTTGGTTCTACTACTCAAAGGCCAGCATGGGCAGATTAATGCAAGAAAGACTGATCAGCATAGTGAATTAGACATAGTAATAGAAAGGAGGCATGTTTTACAAATAATGCTCTGCTTAGCAGAACACCATTTTCCTCTCCTCAGAACTGAGATATTTAAATGATTGATGAAGGTGCATCCAAAAATGCATGCACATAACAAAATGCATCTGTGTTTGCATCACCATGTCAGGTTACTGCATGTGCACACTAGAACAAACGCATGCAACTGCTCAGCATGCATGAAAATGCCATTTCAATAAGTAAATGTAGATAATTGTGGCTATATTGTATGTATCTATACTTGTACATTCAGCTTGAATATCCTAGCCAGCCATTTTCAGAAAAAGGAAGGAAAAAGAAAAAGAGAAAGCTGATTACTAATACTGAATACAGATACAAATAATGTTATTAATAACAATGTGAATTAATGACCTTAGTAAGAAGAATTAATTCAAACCATTTTTTTACAAATTTGCAAAAGTCATAGAAACACAGAATGCTGAGAATTGAAAGTTCCTATATTTTGTGAACATAAACAAGAATGCATGGATTTCCGCAAAACTATATTTACTGCTGTCTCTATGCATACATTGTAAAGCTCAGTTTATCCAAAGGTGTGTGAGATAATTAGTTCAGAAAACAGTCAAAATCCTAGATTACTAGCAAGTTAAAAAAGACAGTGTAGAAGCCTTATTTCAGCTCCAAGAGATGATCAGACAGGCACACTTATTCCTCAAAGGTGTTGTTCCTCTATAACAAATTTTCTTCTAAAAAAGCTAAAGAACATTCAAGTCCTTACTTTAAATATCTACATATACTTTTGACTAAAATTTTGATTTCTTCTACATTTGTGATAGATGGTTTATACCAGCCAGGAGTTCTCCTACCAACTCACCCCTGCTCTCAGACAGCAGGCTAAAAAGCCACGTTCACTGGTGGAAAGGTGATTTTATTGTAAATTAGGTAATTAAGTGCTGGGTGAAATCCTCTCCAGCTAAGATGGACAGCCAGCCCTTATGTGTTCAATGCCACCTTCTCCACCGCTGGCAAGACAAAGGAAGTTTCTGAGGTGCTGCTCAGTAGCCCCTGCTGCAGGATGTGTTGCAACAACTGCACCTGGGAGCTGATCTCTGCTTGACACACAGCTCTGACATGTTTGCTCACGTGCAGCAGCTCTCAGTGACTGCTGAACTCCTTGGCCTTGCTATGCATACACATTGCTCACTTCTCATTGTTTTTGTTTTGTTTTGTTCTTTTAAAGTCTGTGCCAAACGAAAGACAACGGGAATTTTATCACTGATTTCAGCCTTATCACTGACTTCATCAGAACCAAGACTTCAAAGCCATCTCTGACATTAAGAGATTTCTCCACATGATAAACTGCTTAACTGACTGACAAACCCTGACCTACCAACATATGGATTGCTAATTCAGAGGAACTTCATCTCCAAAGAGTGTACAAGTTTTGTTTGCTACCTCCAAGCTTGATTCTGCATGATGCCTCCAGAAAAAAAAAAAAAAGAGAAACAAAGACTCTCTTGACAGAATTGCATAAAATAACAATGAGTAAGGGCATTGCTGAATCATAGCAGCACTGGGCAGCACTATGGCAGCAGAAGCTCTTCCAAGCTCTGCAGAAGTGCAGTCCAAACTTAGACAACATAACCAGATGCTAGATGTAAAGTTGGTAACTGCAGTTTGGATACTAAAGGTCTAACTCTGACCCAAACTGATGCTTCACTTATAAAGTATTAGAAATCCTTAAAGCAGTAGTTTACATTAATTCATTATTTTATTAAATATTGTACTTACTTTATTGGCAGAGGACAGATAGATGTAGTTATTATTCACTGGATCAAGTCGAAGTTTGTGGAAAACGGAGGTTTCTTCCTCAATTTCATATAAAACTTCTGGGCAATTAGATTCCATATCCTCATTAAGAGTAGCCTAAAACACATTAAATTATTCATAAGTTCTTTTACTTATCAGTCAACGTTTTAAACAAAAGCCTAATTTCAGCAACATCAGAGCTTCTGAAATGAATTACTGTTCCCTGGCTCAATTCAGCTACTGCACTGGTTCTCACACTGGAGAAAGGGGAACGAAAACACCACCAGAACAGAATTTCAACAAAATCCACACTTGCACTGAATCTGTCACTGGTTTACTGTATGAAACATGCCTTCCACCAAATATGTTCCTGATTGATGCAGAAACTGAGCGTGGAGAAAATGCCTACATCCCAAAGTCATAATGTGTTACACACTCCTATGAATGGAGATGAAAGTATTAGCCTTCAGAAAATAAGTTAATATCCAGACAACCCACTACATAAAAAGGAACTTACACAAGTTTCTTTGTGGCTTCTGTAAGTCTACATCTGTGATGGTATTTCTTTTTCTTATCTTGCCCAACTCTACAGTTTTCCACCACCCTTTGCACAGAATTCAAGGGAACCAGAGACCACAGAAACTTTATTTTGCAAGTTAAATAAACACACCAACATTGGTTTCTTTCGTGACTAAACAAGGGAGATGTGTTCATGGTCTCCACTGCATTAAGGAGACACAGAAGACTTCAGTTTCAATTTTCATTATCAAAAGCACAATGAAATCAAATGGGCAAAAGCTTTTCAAGGTCTCTAGTATATTCTTCTCCAAATGTCTGCTTAATAAAGACAAAGAATGAGAGTTATCCTTTGCAATGTAGGCAGGAAATGCACATTCTCTCAAAGCCCAGAAAACAATTAAAGCATGAAAGACATTTGGCTGGATGGCTGAAATGTTTGATAATGAGATAAGATGACTTTCACTTCCAGGTGATTGATTTAAGCTAGCATAGGTCAACTATTCAGAAGCTAAGGCAAAATGAAACTTGACTTTTCCCTCTAACAGACAGCTATTCACATCACACAGATAAGCTAACATACAAACAAATATGCTTCCAAAATCTAACAATATTTAATATTTCTGTGGGAAAATCAAAGCAAGGAGGGAAACAAAAGACAGAATAACTGACAACTCCGCAGTCCATAAATTAATACTGTGGGCATTAGCAGTTTAATGAAATGTTTCCTGGATTTTAGGTAGGGTACATAATTGCTTTTGAAAGTTAACTTGCTGTCCTAGTGACAATACATAAGTTATTTCACATGCAAACAAAAAAACAGAAACAAATATCCAGGGGATTATATCTGTTTATAATACAGTGCCTAAACCAGGAAACATTTACCCACTCGAACACAGCAGCAGCTGGTGGAGAAGGGAAGAACTGACACACTCAACTTACCTTCAGTAACTGTCCATCTTCTGTTCCCAAGAAGAGAACTATCCGATTCAAAACAACTGTGCCATAAACAGCCACTAATCCAGAGTGAATCAAGGTAGGTAATTTCTTGATTGATTGCACCTCCTGAAAAATCAGATATAAGAAAAAGGTACTACAAAATCATTCACCTGTACTCCAAAATCTGAAGAAAAAGAATCCCTGGAAACATTGTCAGGAAATCCAACTTTAGACAATACTTGAGGTAGCATCCTAATTCTGACACACTTTCAGAGCAACATACCATTGGAAATGACACATTAAACTAGATTTTTATACATGGCAACTGATGACATCTGTGATAAAGATTACATCTACTGCAGCTAAATTACTGACTTGGCCTAGCAGCAGTAAGTTACTTTACAATAGAATTTCTCTTTTTTGGGACATAATGTCCTGAGCTTATTCTGAAATGCCAGTTCTTCTCAATGAAGCCATGCTTTGCTATCACCTGGCCTGCACCTATGATGAAGGCTACAGATACACTTAGCAACAATTTTCAAAGGCATGCAAATATTCTGGAGAAAGGAGACACTTCAAACAGACTTTGTGTTTGTAAAAATAATGCGAAGCTTCATCCTCCTTGACACTAAAGGAAGTTGAGACTTGTGTATTACATAAATCTAAAAATGAAATAAAGCAGTATAAAGTTCATGTTAAGGAAGAACATAAATATAACCGTGTGAACTTTACAAATCAACATGTTACCCTCCTTTCTCCATCCAAGCTGGAGGAAGTGGTAAGTCATGAAAGAAAATATCATGCATGAAATCCCTGTATCTTGTGGAAAGAAAAACCAAACAAAATAACCCCAATTGCAGATGATCAAATCCTGAAAGAAAATCCAGATGTCTGAGAATAAGGTCATTCATCAGGTGAGAGAGGGAGAGAGAGAGAGAGATGGTCTCCGCCTCAAACTCCCTAGAAGTCTGGGTATCTTCCTAGCAAGCAGTAATTCAGTTTTAAAGTCCTCTAACTGCTTTAAGTGGCAGATACTGCCAAAGGTGTGATCCCACTTGTTCTACAAATGTGTCAACCCCAGCCAAGTTCTACCTCTTCTCCACTCTATTAGTATAATGCTTTCCAGTGAGCTTAGCTAAGGAAATGATGTGCCTAGGTCTGTAAATCCACCTACTTACCTACCTACCTAAATCTTCATTTGAGTCATTCTCATCACATGAACATGTGGCTGCACAGACACCAGTGCTGGCGCAAAGGAGTAAGAGGCATGGAGAGGTAGGGGACAAGAGCTCAGGTAGGACCAGGTCCTTGGGAACAAGCCCTGTAGGTCATCTTACAAAGCCCAGAATCTCAGCCCCAAGGACAGATTCCTTAACTTACAGGAAGCCTGTGAGCACAAGAACCTATTCACTTTAATGCACAAAACAAAGTGTGAGAATGGGTCATCAAAACTGACATTTAGAAGAAAGGTGAAGACATTTCTCAAAGTGAATCCATAACACAGTAACAGCTGAATTGAACTCTCTTGCATGCTAGGATGCTGGCTTAACCCCAGAAAGTCTTTTCACTAGAAAAAATTTTTTTCTGAACTAAGTCAATTAAAATCTTCTTCAGTCATCTGAATTATTTTAATTAGCTTGAAAGAACAGGCACTTGGAGTAAAAGATTTACTTTCATATTTAAAGATACTATTTTTTTCCATGCAGCAGGATAGAAGACAAGAACTGACATGCACTGGCACAGAACTTCAGAAAACCCACTTGGGCATGAGAATCCAGTACCAGGGTAGTCTGTGGGGCAGGGTGTGATTGCAAGCATTTTACAGTGGAAAACACCAACTCACTTTTGTAATAGATCAGAAGGTAACAAAACTCCAGGACTGGTGCACACAATGAGTCTTCACTCAGACTAAGGAGTGAGGAAGTGGAGCTTCCAGGCTTTCATTTCCACCAAAATTAGGAAAATTTTTTCTGCAGTGCACCATGTAGTAGTGTAAGCAAGACAAATCACCCTAGGTTCCTTGCAGACTCTGTACAATAAGATCACAAAAAAGAGGAGTACTCACCCTGTTTCTGAAAAGCTTTGCTGCCAGATTTTATTTTGACCCACATACTAGTAAAATAACTAGTGTCATATCAGTGCATCCTTCTCATCTGACTGAAGAACTAACACTGACAAGTGTGGAAGTCTCCTCCCCTCCCTCTGTTTGCTAGAGGGAGGGTCAACACGACATTGAGCTAATACGGATAAGAAGAGGGGGAATTTAGACACTGGGCAGTCACAACAAAAATTGCCTTCCCTCTTTGCAACCTATTTCTCCAGTCTGCCTATTCCCTCCAGGGTGCAGCTGCTGCTTTCATCCTTCTGTCACCCCTTTTCCATGTGCATTTATTTTTTTAACAAGCCCTTTTACCTCTTCCACTGTGACTAATAGGGTTACAGCACTGTAGGGCCTTCCCAAGCTGCTTCTTTCACAGCTAAATCCATCCTTAAAATGCATTTACAGTCTAAACTTCCTTTATACTTGAAGAGTCACTCATCCCCATGATCATTTGTTTGCCTATCCTGTAACATTTTCAGGCTTGTGCAAAAAAAATTTAAAAAGCAAAAGAAAAGACAATACTGCTCTGTAAGACCTTCCTTTTATTAATTCTTCAGTTTCATTCTCTGTTCTATTCTGTAGTCTGCCAAAATCTTCACATGCACAAGTAAGCCTAGAAATCTCCTGAATTAGCTTAAATTTTGCTTTTAAGTTCACCCCACCATGCTGTTTGGTTATTGGCATGGAGAGTATTTATACTCATTTTCTACTTTGCATTTCATTTTCAGATTTATCTCTGTATGGTTCCAGCTGCAGCAACCATATTCACATTTCTACTTTCTGTCTTGATTTCCTCCTGATTATTTGACTGTGTGCCTCAGAGAAAAGGGCAGCATTTTTAGCTCATGCAGCACTCATCACACTGCAGCTGTCCAAAAAGTAAAAATAAAGGGCTTGAGTATCACAGTGAAAGAACAGATGCAGCTATATAAAAGAGCATGAGATTTGTAAGTAGTGTATGGCAATAGTCAACACTGGAACAATACATAGATATTTTTCCTAGAGGAAAAAAAAATTTGCTGGAACCTCATTCGTGTTTAACTTCACCATTCTTTAACCACCCGTGTCAATTTTTACTATAACTATACTATACTGGTGCATCCAGTAAGCCTTTATTAGAGCTAAGGAGTGAGGAGATGAACTGTTTCAAAATTTTACTTCCAGGCAGTTTTTTGATTTGTGTTGGGTGGACAAACCTGCCCAGGCAAGCAGACTGCAAAAAAATCAAGTAGGATGACCAGGAAATTGGAGGGTCTTCACACAGACCTTGCAGAGGCAAGATCCTGAGCCTCATGGTACAAGGCAGGAGGGACAGTCAGAGGCTACGCTTGAGCAAGATGCTGATGGAGATGCCCGAGATGTGGAAGCTAGAAAATTGTGACTTCTCAGGGCAGCAGAAATGGTCCTTTACTGCCCTCAGATCTAAGTTAACAGTATTGGTAAAGTGTCTAATAACCAATGAGGAAAAACAAGCTTCATTAAGGAAGGCTTTGAAAACAACTGAGCTTGAACAGAACATTAGCAGAGTGCAAGAGGAAGTGGTGGGTGACCATGGCTGGAGATTTTCTCCCGTGAAGGATGAAGGTACACATTTGCTAAACAGTCATGTTGTTACAACGGGTCACTTTTTTTTCCTTTTGTTTTTAGGGGCCCATAGCCATTACATTGCAGGAGGACTGCCTGTGATTTTTCACTCCTTGCACTCATTGTTACACATCCACACGGACACTAAGGACATTGCCTAGAGCAGATCAGGACTACAAAGCTCTGGGGACAAAGTGAATGAGATGGGACCTTAGGCTTTGTTAAACCTACAGGATCAGTAAAGAGTGATGCTCTTCTGGATTTTCTACTCACAAACAAGGAAGAACTGACTGGAGCTGTGATAATCAATGGCAGCCTTCGTTGTAGTAACTATGAAATAACTGGGCTCATGATCCTGAGGGCCATGAGGAAAGAACAACAGAGTACAGAGCTGGAGACCAGGCTTCAGCCTGTTCAGAGAAATGGTCTGTGGGATCTTCAGAGAGGCAGCTTTGAAGGAAAATGGAGCACAGGAAAGCTAGCAGGTCTTCTAGGACAACCTTCACCAAACATAGAACTCATGAGAACAAGCAGACGTATCAGGAGATGGCCTCTAGCTAATCAAGGAAGTCATGATTGAACTACACTGCAGTACAACAGTATAAAGGAAGTGGAAGCAGGAACAAGTGACTAAAGAGGAACTGCCTGGACATACAGGGATGGTGTTAGGAAAACCCAAGTTCACCTGGTTTTGAAACTGGCAAGGGATGTTATGGGCAACAAGAAGAGCTTCCACCACTACATGAGCAATAAAAGAATAAACAATGAAAATGCACACCAGCTGCTGAATAGGTCAGGAGATTTACCGACAGTGGATGCAGACACAGCTCTGGACTTCACCAGCAACATCTTGTGGTCCTTTGTATGTGCGGCATTCAAGGAGGAAAGAAACTACTAGTACTGGAAGAGGATTAAGCCAGGGATCTCTTAAGAAATCTCAGCTTTTAGAAGTTTCAAGGAAGACAGATGGGATCTGTAGGAAGATGCTGAGAGACTGTCTGATGAGGCTGAAAGGTTAGTCTCTCATATTTCAAAAGTTGTGGAGATCAGGGGAAGTCTCCAACTGAATAAAGGCAAATACTGCACCCATCTTCAAAAAAGACAAGAATGACCTAGGCAACTACACACTGGTCAGTCTCACTTTTTCCCTAGGAAAAGCATGGAGCCATTCCTCTTCAAAACCATTTCTGGGCACAAGAAGATCAACCAAGTGACTGGGGAAAGCCAGCATAAATTCACCAAAGATCAATTCTGCCTGACCAACCTGCAGTACTTAGAAAACTTCAAAATGGTTTAGTGGTGGACTTGGGAGTGCTAGGTTGACCATTGGACTCGATGACCTTAAAGGTCTTTTCCAAAACTGAGCTGGTTCAGCCTACAGAAGAGACAATTGCAGAGGGCCCCACAAAATAGAGCCAGGCTCTTGACTCAGGTGTATGCAAGCTAACAAAAAATAATAACACAAAGTGAAACAGAGGAGGTTTCTATTGGACAAGAGATTAAAAAATATCACTATGAGGACAATCAAGCAGAGACCTGACAAGTCTCCCATGGCTTACTTCCCACACTCAACAGCAATGAACTGAAAACTCATTGTAACCAGACAGAAACATTAACTCTAGAAATCCATCAAACATCAGATGCAATACTAGCAGTCTGTTCTACACACAAAATTGACTTTACTACTAGAAAATTAATTACAGGATCAATTTTGATCCAAAATTGTATTTAGAAGTCTGTAATTCTTTCCTTAAATAAAAGACCAAGAATCGCTTTGAAATGAGTTACCGCACAAATTCAAATGTCATTCCTGCAAATTAATGGCCATGATTAAACTGATGTGACTCTGTTGACTTCAAAATCTCATTTCAGTAGAGCTTATGATAGCTAAACCTTCTCCTAGGATTCCAAACTATACTCGATAAATTAAGGGGCATATACCAACCTTCGTATTTCTCACCCACTGAAAAATTAAAAAGTTGTATATCTTTACTTGCACTAAACAGCAGATGAAAATCCGACCAAGGTAGCTTAGCATTCAGTAGCTATCACAGCTACTTAGCCTCTGCACATCATAAAATAAACACTTAATATAAACTACAGCCACTTCTCTCTGTCATACAGGTATATACTTAACACTTCTTTGGATTTTCTCGCTGAAAAATTGTAGAATCCTTTTTTCTTCACATGCACCTACTTTTAATGGTGAAACCAATTTCCAGACTTGTCATTGCAGTTAGGTAACACACTACATCTCTCTCCTGTTGATGTTCTCCAATTTGAGAACTTCTACTCATCTACTTTGCTGTGATCCACAAGATCCTGGGATCTCCATGAGAGATCTGATATCTTAGTAGCTCCTGTTCAGCCACAGAACAACAGAAGAAAAGCCTTTCTTAAAGTTCACTAGCTACTGCAGCAAGTTTGTGACAAATTCCTGTGTTCCTCCTGTTTGCTAGTGCTCAATCAGGTTTCTCAAAAGAAACAGAGAATGAGATTTGGCAAATTCACATTTATTAACTAAGGAAATTGTGAAGAAGAGGCACTTAGACACATGCAGGTTATGCTAGAGTGTCCATTAACACATACACCTTGACGGTGCATATTAAGTAGATGTATTCAAAACTAAGAGATTTGTGGGTCAAAAGAAAAAAAGTTGAATATAAAACTGCAAAAACTTTTCAGAGTAGTTTCACCTAAGACACCACTTGCCTTCTGCTAATCAGGGATCATGTCTCTGGGATTCCTGTATTGTATATGTCCAGAATGAACACATCCAACTAGGACAAACTGCTTTGAGCACAGTACTGCACAAAACCTAAACAGAGCTAGCTAGTGCTCATAAGGAGCTGTTCCACAGAATTTGTAGCAGTCACATACATTTCGATAAAGCTGCTAAGCAAAGATCTTAAAAATTACTTCTTTTCAAAGTCAGACTCGACTTCAGCATTAAAACTTAATGCAAATGTGAACTTTGGCCTAAGAGGTGAAGCAAGGCTAAAGAGATTACACATCTGCAATGAGTTCCTGCAGGATGCAGAACAATTTGGTTCAAATCCAGCGAAGTACTTGAGCTCATGCTTAGCTTTAAATGCATGGGCATGAAGATGATGGAACTGTATGCCTAATGTTAAAAGTACCCTTAAGTGCTTTACTGGGTTAGGGCCAGAAAGCTCAACACCTCAACCTCACAGGAAGGAGTTCAGGGTAAAACACACAGCAATAGCATAGAAAGGAATTCAGGACCACAAATACCTTGGGCTAAATCCCTCTTGCAGTATCCTATTGAGAAACACAGTGTCAACACAGCACAAATACATGCAGCTGTGTGAGTGTAGAGGGGTAGGAGGATGTCTTGCCTAAGGGTAATCAGAATAATTACAGAAATCTGAAGGATGACAAGATCAGAAGGAAAACAAACTGCCACTACTCCCTAACATATACTCTAACTATAAACTGTATTCCTGCAGTGAAAAAATCCCTGCATTTTCAATTCCTACATAAACTGACAGTCCATGTCTGGGATCTGTGTACCTCATCACATCACGCCCGAGCTCCAGCATTCAAGTGCACCCAGCAAAGAAGACTAAGACCTGCAGCACCCTACAACACATGGCATCTGCAATGCAAAAGCCAGACTGCCATTCAGCATGTCCATCCACCACAAACACCAGACAGGTCTTGCACTCCAAGCAATCATAAGGCTGCAAACACATTCCTTTGCTCAGGAACAACACTGTCTTCAAAGGACCGGACTTTAGAGGATGTGTTAAGTACTGTTGCTTGCTGCAATTCCTGCACATAGTAGTACAATGCACACACAACAGCCTCGTGCGACAACAGACTCCTTTCTGGCCAGAGCCACTGCCGCCTATTGCACACACTTCTACAAGCTGCACGCTGAAGGATGTGCCACACACCATCTTCCTGGTGCTTCTGAAGCCTGCACGCTTCTGAGTCCAAGAAGAGCATATTCCATGTTTGCAGGGACTCCCGTGATTTGGTGAGAGACAGTAGAAGGATCTGGTCTAAAACAACCCAGAAGCAGCAGCATATGGGCCTGTCATCTCCAGACATACTCTGCAATAGCCTAGCCTAACCTTCTGTAGTATTAAAAACATATTAAAGCTGAACTACGTGCATTTTTTCTATGTTTATATACCATAAGTACATATAATTAACTTAAAAAGGAAGCCTAATTAGCCACGTAATATTACAGGTCATATTATTACACAGGACTCAGATGCCCTGCTACCTCATAAGATATTAAAATACCACTTTCCTCTCAGTGGTAAACTGTATTTATTGTGCCAAAATATCATGATTAATAACATCATCATAGTTAGGGACATAATGTTAAGTAAACAGTCCTTTAAATCATTGTTAAAGTCATGATTCTTCAGCACTGTACCCAAATATAATCTAAATTTTCAGGAGGGATGAACCTTTTGGGACATGAAAGTAACTCTGGAGTCATGGCAACCTGATCTGAATCAGATCAGTCCTGAAACCAGTGGATCATTGGTTTTTCATACTCAGGCCCTGGGAAGCAATGGGGACAGGGGACTGCCCTGCGTGCAGAAATACACACCTCATCGTACCTACATTGTTATACTATGAAATCCATGAGACTCTTCTGGAATTTCTAGCATGGGGCTTTGTAAAGTGTTTATAAAGGACCTACTGCCCAGGGAGGTTTCTTTTTCTGTTTTGTTTTGCAGGCTCAGAAACCACCTTGCAGAGAAACTTCATGAGCCATTAGGAACAAAGAATAGAAATTACCATTCCAACAAGCAAATAGGTATTTTGGGATCTTCAAATTCATTCAGCAAGTTTGCCTTGTGAGAGCACAGAAATCATGCAATAAGGTATAAAACTAGCACTGCAAATCAAAGGATTGGCTCTGGCTCTGTTGTGAGTTGCACTATTTACTTCAGCACAGTTGTTTCACCCACATATGAGGTTCTCATTCATAACTATGTCCTCTAACACTGGCAATAGTCTCACAACTCCATCAGGAGATGAACAGACTGAATCACACGCGCCCTCCGGTAGTCTGTATTTGGAAAAATCTCAGCACTGTGCTCCGCTATGAGCTAGATTTGGGAAGCCAAGGAGCAGCAGTAAATCTACTGCACTTCTTTCAAGGAATTTCCAACAAACTCCTATTGTAACACAGCAGAGATTCAGAGGTTAAGCTGCAAAGTCCCTGGATGGTGGGGGAACTGCAAAAGGCTTAGGGCTTGCTTTATGATGGCTCGCTTGATCCCCTACAGTCCTCCTCGATACCTTTCAGTGTTCCTTTTGCCACAGCTCTGAAAAGACATCTGAGTGCAACTTAAAAGCATGGACAGGCCTTGCAAAAGCACCTTCTTCACCTGAATTACATTTTTAGCTTCTCAAATTTAATTTTCAGTTCATTTCTTTACTACCGAGGCCACAGCAAAGCCAGTCGCCTTGCCCATCCCACCCTCCATGTGCCCTCAAACCCAGGAAGGAGCTGTAGACAGTGTGTTACAGAAGTAGGTGACCAGGGGATCTCCCCGGGATACCACTGCCTGTGAAAATGTAACCAGTGCAGCAACAAAGACTATCACCTCTCGCTGGCTGCTGCACATATGGGTTTGGGGCAGGGGATGTGGGCAGTCAGCCCTCCTGAGCAAGGCCAAGCCTGGGAGGCTTGCGAAACACCCACACGGAACAAGCAACCACGGATAACTAGTGAGCGATCGGGATAACAGTGCACACAGTCCAGTGCACAGGAGTCAATTTGATGGGCTTTTTTTTCATTTCTGATGTAGCTGCAATGACATGAGATGCGAATGCACAGAATAAGGTAGGAGATGTTTTATCTAGGCTGTACAGAAAATAACACGAAGTACAACTAATCCTAGGCAGAAAAGGGCAAGTTCAGTGAGGAGCCTGAGCCTCAGGCCTGACTCAGGATGCCCTCAGGTGTTCCCTCAGACATATCTTTCCCAGCAGGTAGGTGGGAAGTATACTGCAGGATCTCCTAGGGGATCAGCTCTTTAGAAACAGGAAGAGCTGGAGATACCACCACGACTAACAGAGCCAGGGCTGATGTGCAAAGCCTGCAGTGGCTCTGAAGTTCCTTGTAAACTGTCGGGGCGCTGAGGACACCCCACGAGTCATGCACAGGGACACCAGTCACAACAACCACAGTGTCAACACGGGCGTGCAGGACGACACCTTAGCAAAACGATGCCCAGACTTACAGAGCTCTGCCCGTTCATGATGAAGTGCGTCGACGTACGGGCTTGCTCCTTCATCTCCTCCATCCCAAAGATGCAGACGGCAGTGGTGTTCCAGGCCTTGGCACTACGGCTGTGGCGGAAAACGCCCACCCACCAGCCCCGCTCGCCCTGGCGAACCAGGCTGGAGGAAACGATGAGGCTCCTGCACCCACAGTCCAAATAGACGTGCCCTTGCAAAGTA
>NW_008655409.1:0-1021 GCF_000695815.1 Acanthisitta chloris | reverse complement strand
TGCCTGAGGTCTGGGCAGGACTTTTCCGTCACCAACGGCATCTCCAGGACCCTGTGCAGACCTGGCTGTGCTGGGTGCTGCAGAACATCTTTGGGAACGAGTGGTGGATGGCAGAGACCAAACAGGTCTGCGTCCTGCTTGCCCTCTGTTTCTGTGGGCCAGACAAAGAGATCATGGTCCAGAGGCTCCATTCCTTCCTGGAGGAACACACCAAGCTACTGGTCCAGGGCACCATCAACATCATTGCAAGCCAGTGCAGAGAGGAGACTCAGAGGCTGTTGCACTCCCACTCTACCGGGGATGAGGAAAACAGCCCAGTAGCTGGCACAAGCTCCAGGTCCTCCAGTGCCAATTCCTTCAGCTCCAGATCCTCTGGTGCCAGTTCCTTCAGCTCCAGGTCCTCCAGCTCCAGGTCCTCCAGTGCCAATTCCTTCAGCTCTAGCTGCTCCAGTGCCAGTCCCTTCAGCTCCAACTCTTGCAGCTCCAACTCTTGCAGCTCCAGGTCCTCCAGTTCTAGGTCCTCCAGCTCCAGTCCCTCCAGCTCCAGGTTCTCCAGTTCTAGTTCCTTCAGCTCAAGCTCCTCCAGTTCCAGTTCCTTCAGCTCCAGCTCCTTCAGCTCCAGCTCCTCCAGCTCAGAAAAGGAGACTCCCACCAGCAGCCCTGCAGTCTGTGTGGTCGAGGAGGAATCTGGTGCATCACAGATCCCCCGGGGGCCCCCCAGCCACTCCCCACCTGCACCTGTCCCTGCAGAGCACGAGCAGCCCCAGGAGGAGTCGAGGCAGGTGGAGGCAGTGACAGGTCCCTCTGTCCCTCGCGGCTGAGACAGAGGCTGCTCACCTGTGGGCGCCCCACAAAGAGGAGGAGCCCAAGTCCCCATGACTCTCCCCAGCCCAGCAAGAGGCCATGCCACGGGCAGTGCTAGCAGGGCTCTTGCAGCTCTTTACTCGTGATAGTAGGTTGCAGTAGATAGTTGGAGTTCTAATTGCAGTAGGTCAGTAGAAAAAGAAATAAATTGTTATTT
>NW_008655408.1:11505-12113 GCF_000695815.1 Acanthisitta chloris | reverse complement strand
CCAGTCTGGAATATGTGCTTGTGAAAAGTGTGGCAAGAGTGTACACACAGCTTCTAGATATCCCATGAATTAATTGTAGTATCTGAATTAATTTTAGCTGTAATAATGCTATAAGTTTTGGTTGACATTCTTTGATATTTTAGGCAAACAACACAGTATAGTTTCACATTGTGTTTGTAAAAATGGTTTAACAGACTGAGTAACATTTGTGTGTGTGATCTCACATTGGTTTAAACTCATATGGCATATCAGTAATATGCAACCTACTGGACTAATGCCAAGGCAGTGTGTGCTAATAATTGTTCCCCTGTTTTATTTAGTAGCTTTCATAATGACATTTTTACAGTTAGAAATGTAAATAAATACTTTTTCACTGTGTTTTCTTCAACAGGACACTACAAGTATAGAAAAAATGTCAAACTGTTGTGAAGACATGTAAGTTCTGTAAAATTTCTACATTGTTGAAATGCTAAAGAAGCGACTGTTTTTTAAACTGGGTGAGAGAGAACTGGGACTGAAGGCACTTTGTTAAGATGATTTTGCATGGTACTGTGCCCTGTACTTCCTATCTAGCAGCAGCTCACTAATCTTTTCATTTTGGTGGTACA
>NW_008655408.1:8252-11459 GCF_000695815.1 Acanthisitta chloris | reverse complement strand
AGCCAGTGGAACTATAATTTCTTTCAAAAGTACAGATCAAAAGACACTTTCTGCTGTGTTTTGACATACATTTCATTGATTCTGAGGTGTCTCCTCTACTTCAAAAGTTGCCTTCATTTGATTGATGACACAGATAGTTTCTGTTCTCCAAAATTAAGTCTCAGCTGCATGCTGTAATGAAAGAAAAGTTGTGTTTGTGATGCTGGGACACAATTCTTCAGAGTTCAGCAGTGGATCCCCAGCCAACCTACATTGTTCTAGCTGACTGAAGTGCACAGTGGGCATGCTGTCTTTCACTAATAATGCTGTCTTCTGTAGATCGAGGCCCCGAAAGCCATGGCAGCAGACCTTCTCAGAAGTTTTTGGCACTCACTGGAAGATCCTGTGGTTTATTCCTTTCAGGCAGAGACAACCACTGCAAGTTCCCTACCACTTTGCCAATCACGTCTAAACAGATGGATGGTGGGCACAGATGGGTCCTCCATGCTGGAAGTGCGTTACAGGTTTTATGATAATAGGGCTATGACAGTCTTCAAGTCAATTAAAATCCAGTCGTAGCATCACAATGTGCCCCAGGCATTATTTTAGTAGTGGTCTTGATTCTGTTCTGAGATTAATGCAAGTCGATTGTTTAACTTTATGCATATTTACTTTCAAATCAGCTTTCCAAAGGGATTTCTTTTGTTTTTGAGGTTAATACCAAAAGCAAATGACTGGAATGCAATCTTCCTCCTTTTGTGTGATACTGGCTCTCACGGAAGTTTACATTGATGGTTAGATTTATCACTAAGTGTCTTATTCTGCCTTGAATTTTTTTTAGAGTTTTTATTGGTAGGTCTGTCTAGAATAATGTTGATGTCTTTTATCTTTTTTTTTTCTGCTACCTGTGTTTTAAATTCCCTGATACTGCCAGTTATTTATGATATGCAATATTTATCCTGCAGCACTGCACTATAAAAGGTAACATTTAAAACTGAGGCAAAGTACTTCCTAAACCTTTCTCAGAAAGGTTTTTATAAATACACATAAATGTATGTGTTGATGTGGAGAAATCTTACATCTTGCAGTTCTCTTTCTGCCTAGATATGATCTTAGTAAAAAATATTCATGGCTTTATGTCAACAAGAGGGATTTAATACATGGAGTAAACTATGCAGATAGAAAGCATGTTTTCCCGGTATCCCAAGGATTTCTTTGCAATAATTCAGCAAAGTTGCATGGTGCAAATACTAGAATGGTTACTTTTTAAAAATGCAGATATAGTTAGTTAGTTAGTATAATGTACCATAAAGAAGAATATATTGTCAACAAAGTTATAAATTTTCTATTTACTTTTCGTTAGTCATGATTAGCTGGAATTGGTCTAAGTGTTTGTATATTGGAAATAAAAGTATTTAAAGATATTTATACATAAATACAGATTTGCTACTAACATGTACAGTGAAGCATATTAACTCACTTAAAAGGTTACTGTGTTGATGTAGACAGCTTGTTGTTCCTTTAAATGTGGAAGTAGTTAACCAAAGAAAGCATCCTTCAGATCTGGTAAAATGACAATGATTGCCAAAGTGTTGGCTCAGCTTTGCTGTATCTGGAAAAATCGTGTACTTATTTTAGCCCTCTATATCTTTATCAGCACAAGATGATTGTGGAAAGTACTGTGAATTTTTTAGGAAATTTGCAGCTTCAGTATTTTCAGCTTCTTACTGTGCTTGCTGCATAGTCTAGGATCCATCTTAAGTGGCAGCCATGCCGCAGAACATGATAAAAGATAAAAAATCAGGTTGTAACATACGTAGATTGTGCAGGAAGTAGTAGTTCATTTGTGAACAGTTTATTCGAAAAAGAAGGGCTAGATTTGTCACGAGTGGTGTTCATAACGAATTTGTAGATCCACTCTGATAAAATCTTAGTTACACACTTGCTGCCAATATTGAGTGCCCCTTTGTTGAGTTAACAGATTTTGATGATCCATTAAAAGCTTCCAAAGGTGCATCTTAAAATTCACTTGAATTTTAAACTTTTGTAAACTTCTAACATTTGATCCATTTTTACTTTCTCTCTCCTTTTGAAAATAGATGTAATGTTTTACTCATTAAAATTTCAAGCTTAATGTTCAACCAATTTTTTCCCACCATTCTTAGTGAGCTTAGACTTTCTTTAAGATGGTATTGGCAGCAATATTTAAACAAAAAGAAGTTTGAGCCAAGTGGCTGAGAAGACTGGAGAAGTGCTTGACGTTAACAAGAATGTGGACATAAGTAATTAAGTAATGGCTGTATTCTCTTTTGGTTTTTTAAGGAATTCCTCTATTATGGTGTCTGTGAAACATACAGGGGATAATAGAAGTTTTGTTTCATGTGCCAATATTTAAATGCTCCATGGACAAAATGTAGTGTGTTTTTTAAAGTTTTTAATGCTAATCAGTTATCATAGTTAGCAGATAGTTAGTAGTTCTGAAGCTTATTCAGAAAGGGGATCAAGAATTTAACTATTTTTGATACATTAACTGTGGAGGCGTATAATTGTCCGTTGTAGAGTAGTTGTCTCCGTTTCAGTCCATTTCACCGTGCATGGAGAACCAAACCTGTACTACAGAATGCGCTCGGCTGCAGGAGCCTTAGTGACAAAACAGCGCACTTACTTTTTGTACCCCACGCACCGCAAAGTGTTGGGGCCATTCCATTTGGCCTGTTTTGTGGGGATAAGAACTTACAGGCAGCCCGGAACCCATGGCATGCCCCGCGTTCCAGCGCTCTCACACACGACAGGGTGCCAGGAGGCAGGGGACGTGCCCTCTGCCGCCTGTCGGGATGTGCCGTGCGGCTCCGCTGAACACAGCCTGCTCCGGACTGGCCTGGGGAGCCTTCAGAGCCACTGCACCTCCCTTCAGACAGCTGCAGGTTGGATATTCAACCCCCATAAAATTCTAGGGCGCGCGTGTTAAATGATTGAATGACAAGCCTTGATGCTGAAGTGTCAGTTAAAGACTCCAGCAAATCATGTCCTTGGGAATCTTTCCCAATTCTCAGGCGAAAATGGTAATTTCGGAGTCACGGTTTCTCAAATGTTTAGGTATCGTTGGATTTATTTTTTTTTTTTGCAAGTCTACTATTTCTCAGTCTCCCTTTCATCATAAAATTAGGACTCAGTATGTAATATGATTAAGGCTGCTGGTTCCTTTTTGCCCTTTTTCATAGAATCATG
>NW_008655408.1:0-8047 GCF_000695815.1 Acanthisitta chloris | reverse complement strand
CTAACCTAAACTTCCCCTCCTTCACTTGGAGCCCGTTACCCCTTGTCCTATCACTGCAGTTCCTAACACAGAGTCCCTCTCTGGCTCCTTGTAGCCTGTTCAGATACTGAGGTCTCCACACAGTCTTCGCTTCTCCAGGCTGAACAGCCCCAACTTCCTCAGCCTGTCTTCATAGGGAAGATGCTCTAGTCCTCTTGTCAACTTCGTGGCCTCCTCTGGACTTGCTCCAACAGTTCCATGTCCTTCTTGTGTTGAGGGCACCGGAACTGCATGCAGCATACCAGGTGGGATCTCATGAGAGCGGAGTAAAGGGGGAGAATCACCTCTTGTGACCTGCTGGCCACACTTCTTTTGGTGCAGCCCAGAATTTCTGAGTACATGGAGGACAGAAGGGAGAATTTGGAGTGGCTTCATGTTTTAGGACGTACTGAACTTTATTCTTTGAATGAGAGGCCTCTAAAAGGGTAAAAATAGTAAAAATATTTTTTAAAATATAATTGATGACCCTATCATGTTATTAGTTTTTCAGAGTAGTGTTTCTGAAACTGATTCTCAGAAAGAGTTGTTCCATCAGGAAAAGATCAGGTGATCTAATTTGAAATCCTTCAAACCTTGAAAGTCTTGAATCCTTTGAACCCTTACTTTGAGATCCTACTTCTTTCCCTCCATGTCTTCTTTATGATTGTTTTATCTTAGTAGAAACTGCATTGTTAACATTTATTGGTGTTTGTCATTGTTGTGCATTTAAAAATTCTTATAGATGGTGTTGCTGAATTCCATTCTAATATAATATCGGAATGACACATGCTCCATTGAGCACAGTGAATATTAGCTTCTGATTTGGCAATATTTGGTTTTGTGAGAGGCACAAAGAGGACTTAAAGAACCGATGAAAAGCCACCTGAAAACATAGGAAAGTAACTGGTTATTTTGCAGTGTCAGGGAGCAGTGTAGGACCAAAGAATGCTACCTTTCTATCTCTTCATAATATCAGAGATTGGGGATGTCATTTGAAAAATTCTAATGCCTGAAATAAAAGATAATGAACTAAATAATGTCCGTGAACTTAGCCTCTGATCAAAGGAGAGGTTCAAGCAGACAGAGTAACTCAGATACATGAAAATTTTCAGTCCTGAGGAAGATTCATGAGTAAGAAACTAAGAACCAGTTGTTAGGATAGATTTTGAATAGGAAGCTTCCTCCCTGTTTTGCATCTAAAGTGGGCAGACATGAGCAGAAGATTCATAAAAGCACAGAGAAAATGGAAATGGGTATTGTTTTTATTTGATGTCAAAGTTTACCAATTGAAGTGTGATTGCAAAGAGCAGGAGTTGAACAGTGAAATTCACAGGCCATCGTTTTATGATGTCTTTGATGTTCATCTTACAGTTGTCCAGATTTATTCAATAAATCCTGCTTTTCAGAAATTATTAATTCATTCTTTGCTTTATGCTGCAGCTGTCCATTGTATCCTAATGTAAGGAATGTAGGTAACAAAGGCAGGATTTCTACAGTACTATGAAAGAAAATATTTTTCAAGACAACTTTGCATTCATATGAAATCTGTGCTAATAAGATGAGTTTTATGGTAACCTAAAATTGTTAGTTGACATAAACCACCATTTTTGTAAGGCATTAATCACTGTATTTGGCCAGCCTTCCTGCTAGCAGTACATCGCTTGTAGCAGAGTGCTTCTGCCACGTATTTAAGGATGCTATTTCTTACATACGTTACTTAACTTGTTTACTTCCACCTTTGTCTTCACCACACACTCATATTGCTGCAGCTCAGAATTAGGAAGCTGCTGTCGTTTTGTTAGAACAAAAATATGACAAATACTATTTATTCTCTTTTCTCGTTATCCCAACTGGAAATATCACTGCATTCCTTAGAAGTTTTTTATTTGTATGGTGGAGTTTTGGTCTTTCTGGACAAAAATTGTTGCTTATTCTACATATATTCTCATCAGTAATATAGTATTAGCACTGTTAAACTATTCTTAAATCTAAGTGCACTTTCTGAAGAGCAAGAGTTGCATAAAGCATTATGGATCTTAATTAGTACCACGTAGCACTACTCATTCAGCCCTGTACTTCTGCAGTTATGTTAAGTGTGCAAGCATAAAACATTAATTCTTTTTTTTTTTCTGCATTGTCCATAAGAAGTAAACTTCTATTCATAGTCTTCTAGCCAATTGAAAGTTAACTGTCCGAAGACAAAGGTACTGTTCTGGTTTTTGCACTTGAAGAAATTACTAGCTTTAGTTTAGCCACAAAATCTGATAAGGTGGTGTTAAAGTCTGTAGACAAGGGTTTGAAACTAGTGAAGTGATCCAGCTGAGCATTCTAGCCGCCTAGCATCACTGATAAAAGTAATCTGAGACAAGTTTGTGTATACATAGCATAAACCCAATGTACACACTTCTCAGGTCCTGTCCCTTCTCATTTCCCTCTGAAAGGATATTTCTTTTCTGCCCTCTATATAAATCTCTGTTAGCCATATCCACTAGTCACTTTGTAGCTGTCCATTAGTTCTTACCTAGATTGGATGAGTAGTACGCACATAGTGTGCTCTTCAAGTCTTGGTAGACTTCAGCTTATTACCTTCCAACTGCATCAGGTTAGTGGTCAGGTAAGAGATAGAGACATATTTGAGTTTATCCCTTGATGGCCCTTAGATTTTTTGCTGTGCTAACTAGTGTGAATCCTTGAAGGATCTTTGAAACAAGAGGTCCCAGATCTTTAGAAGGTTACATTGCACTTTGTTTTAAGCAGATACTTGCTTAAGTTCAGCTTAGTTTTCCTGCTAAGTAGTTGATGATTTTCATTAATAACATGATGAATTTTTCTGTTTGAAAAGGAAGGAATTAGATTTTGAAATAACTCCTATCAGTGACTCAGGGATTGAAGCTGCATGTAGTGTCTCCTATAAAGTCAGGATGATAATGACTTCTCATTCAGCTCCAGATCCTTTGTCCAAAGTATTTGCTATTTGACACTGAGTGTTTCTGTAACATGTCTATGTGGTAGGAAAGGTCAAGACAGGGTGCAAATGAGAATGTTTGCAAGAAGCGTTTCCTTGACCTTGGAAGAAATTCTGCTTGCAAGCGATTTACAATTATGATTCATGTAAGCGATCAGAGCTTTTTTGGCTGTATTTGAGTCTCATTTACCCAGACAAAATCACTCCTGTTGTAATGCATTTTCTACCCTTAGCAAAGTTACTACCTCAAATGACTTCTGTTCATTCCTCTGCTCGCTTTCAACTTTGAGGGTTCTTTTCCTCTCTTTTCACTAAGCACACAGCAGCATGACCTGCAGTCACATTTGTATTGTCTTGGCCTGGATAGACAGCGTGGTAAAGTTGCCTGGGAAGGTGCTGACATATGGAGTATTGGCTTGTTTTGATTTTAAAAAGATTAAAAATTTAATAAGCCAAATCTCTGGTTCCATTTGGGTTTGAGTTGAAAGCAAGCTGCCAGTTGCATAAGACATGTGAATTCTGTTATGGATTCCGTACACAGAAATATGCAGAAAGAAGTTTTTGTGCCTCTTAATGGCTTTTGAACAAGTGCTGCCTTTTATTTTGCTGTAATAAAGCACAGCTTGAGCTTCTGGTAACCTTCAGCATTATTTTGTATATAATTGAAGCTGTATTTACCTTGTTGTTGCCTGATTCAGTATCTCCTAACCTAAGCTAGTACGTGCAATATTCTGGTGCTGCCACGGGTGCATTTGGCAACTGGATGTCGATGGCTCTTGTGCCAAAAAATAGCTTTTTAAAATTGGTCCAGTTGTGACTCTTGAATTCTCATATAGTTGGAATTTAAGAATATCTATGATCTCCTATACATCAGTTTTTATTAATATACATGACTTTCAAAATATATACTGAGCTGTTCTTCAGATATTCCTGATAATTTATTTTGACTCATTACTTTATAAAACAACAAGTGGGCTGTTATGTATCATAGTTTAACCCCAGCCAGCAGCTAAGCACCACACACCTGCTTACTCACTGCCCCCACAGACAGGATGAGGAAGAGAATTGCAAGAGTAAAAGTGAGAAAACTTGCGGGTTGAGATAAAGACAATCAATAGGTTTGAGAGATAAAACAAAAGCAGTGAAGGCAAGCAAAGCAAAACAAGGAATTAATTCACCACTTCCTAGATGTTCAGGCATACTCAGGAAAGCAGGGCTCCAGCACGCATGACAGTGACTTGGGAAGACAAATGTCATAATTCCAAACATTCCCCCCTTCCTTCTTCCTCCAGCTCTATATACTGAGCATGACACCATGTGGTATGGAATATCCCTGGCGTCAGTTGGGGTCAGCTGTCCTGGCTGTGTCCCCTCCCAACTCCTTGTGCACCACCAGCCTCCTTGGTGGTGGGGGAGTCTTGACTCTGTAAGCACTGATCAGCAGTAACAAAAACACCTCTGTGTTATCAACACTGTTTCTAGCACATCATGTTTGGTTGAGGAGAAGCTCAACACAACCTGGTAACACGCACTTGCAACCCAGGAAACCAGTGGCCTCCTGGGCTGCATCAAAAGAAATGTGGCCAGCAGGTTCAGGGAGGTGATTGTCCTCCACAAATAAGCTGAATCTAATTCTAAATCAGTTGAAGTATTAGGACCTCAAAACTGAGTGATGCTGAATGATGCTAGGAACTGATTTTGGGAAGAAAAAGTCTTAAGTACAGTGTCCATATTTCTGTGACATAATGCGTGACTAGATGCCTCAGAAAGCATTGTTCTTCAAAAGATTTTTGTACCATGTCCTCAGTGGTTGAGCTTTTGAACCTCAGGGTGCATTAAATTACTTGTATCTGTGGGCTGCATTAGGCCTAGAACTTCAGTGCTACTGAAATTGCTTTGTGGCATTTCGTGTCTTGCCCTGACTGTGGCAGAGTGGTTAAAGCCAGTTGTTGCAACACGGACCATCTAAGTATCACTTGTATAACTGTAAAAAATAACTCGTATTTACAGTAGAACATGTGCTTTTTGAGTTAGAAAATATGAAACTTAACTTATAATTTCTGTGCATTTCTGGGTCAGTATTTCTATGCACATTCCCAAGACTGATATGGTGTAGATCACAGTGTAGTCTATAGATAGAAAATTATCACTCTGTCTCCTTAACAGATAGCAAAATAATACTGAGTTTTGTAAATTATCATTCTGAATTTTGTAGCTCACACATGGGCATGTGATTGAATTTTGCTAATTCTTAGTTTGATCTTGAATGTTTTCAGATAATGCTGATTAATGTTCATAATAGACTTGTTGAAAATTACGAGGTCTAACACTGGTTATGCCCGAATGGGTGATGTATGAGGCAAATGGTTGAATAGTATCAAAACAGGGAAGCTTGCTCTGGTATTCTGTTTATCAAATCTAGAAGTGCAAGAGTATGCCCAGCTGATAAGCAATGTATTGATTTTTTATTTATCTTTGTTTATTTCATTCATGTAATTTTTCTGTGTTTTTTTAATTGCTTTAAGTTGCAGATTATTTTTTCATCCCTATTGAGAATTCTTTTGTCCTGTATTTTTTTTAAATCTTATTTTTAAATAAAAAAAATTAAAGTTTCTTTCTGTCATCTGGATTTTATTTACATTGGTTTAAAGTTGTGTAAACAGTTTGCTAATATTTTTCAAATCTGTTTTAAAGTCTTCCTAATTCTGTTATACATTAGTCTCATTCCTGAATATTTTTTTATTGTGACAAGAAAAACTATAATCCCAAGTGATTGTTTTGCAAAACTGAACTGTGAAAACTTACTGAATAGTTAGTGAGGTACTTATTATCTGAGCTTTGTTGTCTGCTTTTAAGAGAATAGCTGAATGTTGGTGGAAGCATTGAAAACTTTCTCTATTAGGAATAGTAGACCAACTATAGTTGGTATAACAACACTAGTTACAGTATCAGTTGAATTTCTTGCCTACATGATCACAGTTCTCTGTAATCCCAACCAGAGTAGGAACCTCTGATGTAGGTATAAATTAAAAGTTACATAGATTGCCATTTTTCAAATTGCAAAAATAAAGACTTTTTAAAATAACATTTTATTTCTTCTTTGGCTTGTATATTTTCTACACAATATATTAGATCATTCCTCCCTGGAACAGTTTTTGAGCTAAATGAATATGAATCAGCCTCTCATCTGTTTTGTGTACACATGAATTTATATGGATTTCGATGCAGGAGGTGTCACACATTTTTGTCTTATTTCAAATGAGATACCAGCTTTAAACATAAAAAAAAGTGCAGCAGTGGCCACAGAAAAAAACAGTGTAAGAGGGAAATAAAACAAAAGCTGCTGGCTATGGTGTGAGCAGTAGTCTCAGCTTTAGAAGAAATAAAGAGAAGATTTTAGACACCTTGGAAGATCCACTGCAAGGCTAGTGAACCAACGGCAAAAAGCAGTGGTTATGCCTGCAAGGAAATGATTGAAATAGCTGAACTGTGTCACTTCATGAATAACAGAGCACAAACTACATGATGATGGTTTGTGGCACAGGCTTTGCGTCTTCTGTTTCAACCCAAGAACCAGATTCTGCTAATAACAGTAATAAAAATCACTTCCATACTGATCCTTCCACAGTAGGTAACACTAGCCTGTAAAGTTGTGTATTCTGTGTGTATTTTGGGAAAAGCTGTTCTTACCTCCTGCCAACCACTTCAGTTTCTCTTGCCTGAAATGTCAACGGGCCTCTTTTCCCCACATAATAATTTAAAATCTGGTTATTTCTGCTGTGAAATTTATTTAGTTTGGTATTTACAAATTAGAACTGACTTGTGTGAGTGCATGTCATCTTTTTGAGATACGAAAACAAATGCAAACTGCATTCCCACTTGCCCATAAAAACAATTTTAGTATGTACACTCCAGTATTATTAGTACCTAAAGCTCCTGGAAGTATTTCTTGATGTGTTTTGTCCTTTTATATACTGAATGAAAGAGTACTTTGACTCTATAAATTCATTTTAAGAGGCTGCCAGGTAGTGCACATGAACAAATGCATGCAAGCACTCCTGTAGGCCAGCCAATTACCCATATGAGCCACAATTACACTGGTATGGAAAGGCAGTTGAAGGGAAAATTGGACCCTGTGGACATCCAGCTGAATAAACAGGCTAGAGGAAGGATGGAGGATGTGTTAGTCTGAATAAAATACAGCTAAGCTAATCTGAGAAAAAACAGGCCAGAATTTCTATCAGTCACAGCACATTCTTTGTACGTCTTCTAGTTTCACAATATTTTTCTCATTAGACTTCCCATCTCAAAAACATTCCTTTTGCTGAAGGATTAGGTTAAGAATAGCCACGTTCATCAATAGGCTTTGTGTGCAGTAAGACAAAAAGTTATATTTTTCAGTTGCACAGAGATGAGCATACAATGAACTGGACAGGTGTTGCTGAGGAACAGCAACTCTTTCAAGACCAAGTAATAATTTATTCCCCAGTATAAGGTGATCTTGCTGTTTAGGATATGCTTCACAACCTCACTTTTTTACTCTAGGTCCTATGAAGTTAGGAAATTCCTGTAGCTGTGGCCAAAATACCCTAAAATCCAGTCTGGTGGCTGCCACGTGAGTGATGGGCTCCTCTTTTTTTGTAGGTGTAAGAGGTGTAAGTGCAGACAATGCAGTAATTTGAGTCCTATAAAGGTGAAACTAGACCATTTGTTTTGATAGCTAGTGGGTAGTAACTCACTGAGTTAGACTGCAAGTTTGGGACTCTGAAGATCTGTCTTCAGTTCCCTGTGTAACCTCTGGTACCCTTGGCAAAGACACTTGGGTGTCTGAAGTAGAAGTCGTGTGAAGCTGCAATGCTGAAGGTCTATTATCCAGGTGACAGGAACCCTGATAATCCACTTCAGAAGAAAGAGCCATATCCCACAGGTCCGATAAGGAATTTGGGCTGCCTAACATCCAGCAGTGCACAGGTGACTGGAATTTGAAGTTTATGTGTTTTTCAGCTCATCCTGATAAACATTTTGGATACATTTTGTTGTATTGCTTATCTCCTTACTTACTGT
>NW_008655407.1:111517-152704 GCF_000695815.1 Acanthisitta chloris | reverse complement strand
TGCTGCTTGTTCTGCCACCTGGCCCGAGGCGAGGGAGAGCCGCACCTGAGTGCGCGTTCCCCGTGGGGCGGCTGGCAGAGCCGTGCCTGCCCCGCGCAGCCACCGCGGCTGCCCCCGGGAGGCACACGGGGCTGTTCAAGACCCCACGCCAGGCAGGTCCTTGGGCTCGGGTGCCTGGTGCCTTCAGCCTTGAACACCATCAATCTCAGCTGGAGGCTTGGAGCTCTATTACTAGTGCACATTAAAGTAATCGGTATATGCGGCATGTCGCCTTACTACAGCAGACCCAGGGCTGGGCTTGGGAATGAGGCCTGTGCCTGCTGCAGAGCACAGGACCACGGACTCGTTTCTGCAGTGCCTGCAGAGAAAACAATTCTATTTACATCAGCAGTAAAAGAAAAAATGCGTATGAACCTCCTAGTGTCTCGTATGGCATCAGTAATGGCAAGCAGCAAGAGCTGCAAATGGCAAGGGCAGGCAAGGGTTTCACTCCTCATTGCCTCATCTTTTTGCAGAGCCAATGTTGTTTTGGGCAAACAGTTGCAAGTAGTGTGAACACAGACCTATAGGTTATCCAGGTGCCACATTAGGTTAGAACAGCCCTCTCCTCCCCAGATCCTGCAGCTCCACACTGAAACCATTGCCTGTGGACAGGTAAGACCTCTATAATCAGAGAAATAAATAATTTTCGCATAAGTCTACTTGGTTTCCTCCCCTTCCTATCCCCCTCTTCACAGTAGTGGGGCTGTTTGCAGAGCAAGGTCTCCAGCAACCCAGGCTTACCACTGGGGAGAATCTTTAATGCATTCACTAGTACAACTCCAGGTTCTGCCATAAATATTTAAAACTCAATTACCATTCTCAGAATGAAGGTACAAAGCAGATTTTTGCATCCCATAGTGTTTCTTGGTTCAGACCTTCCTGATGAAATAATTGAGATAACACAGGAGAAGTCAAATAGGCAAGATTTCAGCTGCCAGTTTGAGTCTGGTTCCTCCTTCATGTCTGTCTCTGAAGTATTAGTCACTACCATCCCTGACTTTTGCCAATGTATTTTACACCACAGGCATCATTTTAGCACATGCAGCTGACTTTTGCTTCTCTGCTGATCAGCTAGAAGGACTGTGTGAAAGATTTAGCTGCTCTTCCCTTCCCCACCACCACCCAGCTGAGTAATCTGAAGAGCAAACACCCAAATTGCTTTTCCTGAGGTGTCCCTTAGTAGGGCAGGGAACAGCAGCCTCCTGCCATCATTCCCTCTGCTCTTGGGGATGGGCCATGGCCCACACCTTCTCCCCTGGCCACTCAAGGTTCTATGGCTTTTGTTCAGAAAAAGTGTTTGAGATGCTGCATGGTTTTTACAATGTAGGAAGATCCTTACACCAAATTCACATTGGCTATTTGTGCAACGTCCTGTTTTTGAAGAGACACACCAAGTTTGGGAAGCACAGTTCCTTACATGTCTCTGTGTGCCAAATCCCTACCTTTCCCTAGATCAGTTCCTCTTTCTTCCTTAGAAAACAAGTGGCAGCTGATGCCTACAAGCAGCGCCATGGTACTGGATCTCCATAGACAGAAAAGAGGACAATTCATTACAAAAATGGAACCAAGTGTCCCCCTAGCTACTCACCAGCCAGCACTGCTGCAAATTATGTCCACCAGAGAGGCGAGGGACTGCACAAAGGCAGGGAAAGATCACCCACTTGCTGAGATGGATCACGCAAGGCAACATTGAACAGCATTGGCACAATGACTCTGTTAATTATATTGCTATTGTTGCTGCTGTGGTTGTATCATTACAACAGAGTTTAGCCAGCTCAGCTGATACCAAGACACCCCCATACACCCCCACCTGGGTTAAGCAGGCAGCAAGGAATCAAGTATTTTAGATCCTGCATGCAGATACAAAGTCCTGATCTGGAGGGGCTAGTGCACACGCTCAGATTTTAGCATCTGACTCCCTCTACTGAATGGATGAAAGTTAATGTACCACACAGCTCCTGGCAGAAGTGCTACCAAAGAGATGCAGCAGACAAGGGAAGCTGGAAAGGAAGCATAATTACTCCCAGGAGGATCTGTGGCTTGCTGCCATCATCCCCCAGGCTGCACCTGTTATGAGAAGAAGAGTCTGTAAGTCTCTGGGGAAGAAATCTTGAAATGTTCCCAGCAATAGGCTTGACAAAAAAAAAAAAAAAAAAAAAAAAAAAAAAAAAAAAAAAAAAAAAAAAAAAAAAAAAAAAAAAAAAAAAAAAAAAAAAAAAAAAAAAAAAAAAAAAAGAAAAAAGGAAGATAAATAGATTTTAGCTTCCGATTGCTCCACACGGTTTATTTCAATAAAACTTTTCACCAGGACACAGATTTGTAAAAGGCAGCAAGTTCTTTGCCACTGCTCTTTTCAGTGTCTACCTGATAAAAAAAGACTCAAAACACCTCATTCAGCGCCAGAGGCATGGAAGGACAGAGGGAAGGACAGCCTTGCACCCTGCTGTGCAAAGGCAGCTGTGCTCGGCTACCCTTTGCTATTCTTTCACCAGTCTGGTTGGATCAGGGGACTTTTTTGGTTTTCCCATCTGGATTTTTCTAACAATTTTTATAATCACATCGTATGTAACCGTCAATGAGAGCAAATTTCTGTCAGTCATGTTCACTCAAGCACAGCTAGTACTGGGGAGGTGGGGACCCCCATCATTCACAGGAATAACAGGAGCAATAACTTCTAAGTGCTGGGGTAGCACTGGGATACCATAACAAAGGCAACTAACTCACGGTTTCTCCGTTATTATCACCTAAGGGACCTCTAGTACACAAAATACATATAATATCTCAGTGTCAAACTTTCAGTTGCAGGAGCAAGTCACCGAATGGGAGTTTGTGAGCATTTTAAAACTAATCAGCACATGGGGGATCCATTCCTTTTCATTTCTGAGCCAACGGTGGAAACTTTATTCATATTCCCAAAGTTTATTCTGTTACTAAGAGGCCTAGGAACTCTTTTTAGCACAGTTTCCTAGAGAAACAAAGTTTATATCATCATGTTTTCTATGTATCATTGTGTTTTCCTTCAGCTGCTTTTGAAACTGTTGGCCAAGCTGCCAGAGGAGGAGAAACCAGGGACACTAATGTCCCTATTTTCTTTTTCTTTTTTAAATCACGAATGGGACAGAGGAAAGAAACTTCTTTAAACTCACCCCAAGCAAGAGGCAGGGAGAGCTCAGTGTTTTTCCATTCAGTCCAGCAAACACACGTGCATGAGACAGCAGTACCTAACCGAACTTTGTAATATCCCCTGCAGACATAAGATCTTCTAGTGGACAAAACTGATGATAACTATGGTCTCAGACCTCTGGGATTAAGGGAAAAAACTACATTAACTATTAAAATCACTACTGAATCAGGACCTGTCAAACCTTCATACCTCGCACAAAAGCTTCACAGAAGGCTGTTGCCTAAAACTGTGAGACCTAAGTAGAGCCCACAGTGATTATTGGTGGAAACAGGTTCAAGCCCCACTGATCACAGGTAATTGTCACTTCTCAAATTATACCCTGTGATAAAATCACAATGAATATTTTGGCTCATTGAAATCTGACAGGCTGGTACACATTCTCTTGTTCTCTTTCATAAAACTCTGTTTTATTGCATGCTTTAAAAGATTCAGCAGAGTGAGTATTTTACAGGTCGCTAACCTGAAAATGGGCATGTAAAAAGGCCACATATTTGTGGTAACTGTTTAATAAATTGCTTCAAAACTGTAGTCTCTCTCTCTCCAAAAAAAACCAAAAAACACACCCTCTAGTTAGGAGAGCCTTCACCCCTGTACTAGCATTAAAGGCTTCAAGCAGGAGAATATGGTCAATGAGCTTACCATAAGAGAGCAACAGATTTTCTATTCACCTGTATGCCATTCATCCCACTTTTTGTCCCTAGGTTGGGTACAGAAATTTGGCAAATAATTTTCTCCTGATAGCAATAGTTTGCAAATGGTTATCTATTAACTATAACCTTAAAAATGTATTATAGAGTCACAGAATGGTTTGGTTTAGAAGGAACCTTAAAGATCATCTAGTTCCAAGCCCCTGCCATGGGCAGGGACACCTTCTACTAGACCAGGCTGCTCAGAGCCCTGTCCAACCTGGCCTTGAACACCTTCAGGGATGGGATCCACAACTTCTCTGGGCAGCCTGTTCCAGTACCTCACTACCCTCACAGCAAAGAACTTCCTCCCAATATCTAATCTAAACCTACTCTCTTTTAGTCTGAAGCCATTCCCCCTTGTCCTGTCACTACATGCTTTTGTAAAAAGTCCTGCTCCATCTTTCTTGTAGGCACCCTTCAGGCACTGGAAGGCCACAATTAGATCACCCTTGAAGCCTTCTCTTTTCCAGGCTGAACAAACCCAATTCTCTCAGCCTGCATTGACATCTCAGGTACATTGACATCTGTAAGTACAAAATGTAGGGAAGTTGCTCCTGCAGTATCATCCAACTGCCTTTACACATGTCCCTGGAGGTGATTCAGAGCAGGATTCATACTCTGAGTCACCTTCTGCCTGGGCTAATCTCCCTCTATGGATAAGATAAGAGAAAAAGTTTCCTGCATTGAAGTCTAATGCCCACAGATAGGCAGAGCAAAATGCCCCCTGAGGCTCCTAATCCTGGAGAGCACCTGGGTTTGCTGACACATCCCTTTGCCTCCCTCAGAGTGGTAGCCCAGACTAGTCTAAGTGAGTCATCCTGGAGGAGACACAAACCTTGTATCCCACCAGCCAGGGTCCCACCAATGGCACTGTGTCACCAGCAGCCTCTGGGCGGTCTGTGCGGATGTCCTGAGAAGTGCCAAGCTGTTACCCTGGCCACTGGGCCATCTTGGCACAGCATGGCTGAGGTGAGAGAAGACCTCTGAAGATCCTTCTGTCCAATCCCCTGCTCAAAGCACGGTCAGCAACAGCCGGGCACTCAGAGCAGTCTCCTGTTGGGTTTTGAACATTTGCTGCCAATGCAGAGTGCTGGAGAAACACACCAGGGGTGCTACCACAGCAGTTACTCTCTGTGCAGTCCTGGATACTGTCTGTGCTGCTGCAGCTGTCACAAAATGAAAGAGAGGGAGAAAAAGTGTTTATAACCTCTGGCAATTACCTCCAGAGCTGCACTTTTATCTCGCCTTATCCCGTTCACAATGCGATATTTAGAAAAATACACTGATATGAATCAAATCTTTGTTTTTTACTGTACTGAGTCATGCCTGTATCTTCTCAATAATGAATAGTACGGTGTATATTAAACAAAAGAGTAAACATCCACGTGAAAAATATTCTCACATTGGTGAATTTCAATTACAAAAACTTGATCATCTAAAAAACCCAAACTCTTCTGTTATACAAAGCAACATTGGATTTGTTACTAGGCATTAAGTATATTGAAAGTCCATTAGTTAGACAGCCCCTCAGTCATCCATGTTAATTCATTCTCCTCTGCAGAAGACAAGGCTTAAGAGAATTACAGTCCTCATATACAAACAGCACCACAAATAAATGATATGGAGATATTTCATCATAATTTACTAAGTGCAACAACTACTTCACTGTTCAGGACTTGCATACTAGAGTGTCATGATAGCTCTTTGGCACCAGATCACTCCAGAGTAACTACAGGTAGTCCTGTCACTGATAAAAAGCTCCACTAAAAAGAAAATCAAGGTTCCAAATGTAAGCATTCAAAATTAGGAAACGCCCAAATTAAGGCTGACTGTGCAAGTCCCTCCAGACAGAATCACATGCTTCAAGTACATGCATGCATGCTGCCTTTCACAGCACCCTGGGCACCCCTTCAGTTCCATGGGATCTCAGCAGCACAATCCCATTATACTGCTCCCCACCACTGACTTCCCCTGTCACATCCCACTGTGCTACCACCCGAGTTCCTTGTCCCAGGCTCCCTATTCCCTCATCCCTGTTCTCCAGCCCTGATAGGCCACTTTCCACTCTTCAGCACAATCTGCCCAGTTTTCCTTGCCCACAATTTCATCCCAGCAGTTTCCAGCCTCAGTTTCCCACCCCAACTCCCAGACCAGGTTTCTCACAGTGAGGCCCAAGTATCTTCTCCACTCTAAGTTCCCAGTTCCAGTCTTTCTCTCTAGGCTGCATTAGTCCACCTATTTATGCCAACTCCACAAATAGGGGCCAGGACCATTCTTCTTCACTGTTTGGGGTCCAGGAGGTCAATGACACAGAGCACAGGTCTCCACAGCTGTGCCAGGAGGTCCCAGGAAGAGCATTGCCGGAAACCTCCCGCTCAGTCCCTGCAGCCATAGACCAGAGCACAGTCTCCACTGACTGAAACATAAAAGAGATCAGCAGCCAGACTTAGAAGTATCTACTAGACATGCAAACTGCAATTTTCAAAGGGTTTATAACTTAGCTGAATCTGGGTATTTTTCACAGGAGCCAGAGTTGAGTTGCATGACTTTTTTTGGCTATTGACTTTGGAAGGGGAACCACAACCAGGCAGTGATAATGTTATTTCGTGCATGCAGTGGTGCTATGTCTTTCACAAGAAACTGCTGTGGGGAAAAAAATTCCTAGAAAGAACTCAACAGCCAGAAACATCCCTCTAGAATGAGACTGAGGTATTCATCTGGCACAGAAAATGTTAGCCCAGAAGCTTAAGGTTTCAACAAGTTACAAAGTATGCAGAAAAAAAAATTGGTGCAGCTCAACTCTGAAATTAATTAAAGTGAACTGAGTAAGGGAAAGATTATTTTCTCTAGCCTAACGTAGGTATTACATATATTACACTTAGGGTAGTAAAGAGTCCACAGTTCATGTTACAGGCCTTGAGAAGATGAAATCGTGCTGTGTAAACACGCTCAATATAGTTCATTAGGACCATGAGGACCAAACAGCCACCAGGTTCAGGGTGCTCTACACCCCGTGATTGGTGTTATAAACCCTATGGTTACCACAGGCAGAACACCTGGCCCCTGTCCAACAACAAAAGTCCAGCAATCATCAAGACAGATCCCGTCATCTTGTACTTTAGCAGAGAAAATAAAGCGAGGTGTGTAAGTCTCTGTGTTTATGCAGACTTGTTCACTTCACTTGTTTACACTAAACATTTGCAAAATACTGGCTGATCTTGGCAGCTCTTACCTTCAGGAAAAGCTACACTGAAGAATCCTCAGCTGAGTAATTTTACTCACATAGTGTTAACAGGATAAGGACCAAGGGCTGGATTTCAGTGTCAAATCTGAAGCACTGGTGGAAAAACAAGCACACTGGGATATATACGTGCTCAATGCTAGCATGGCAGTGACCACGCTTCATCCTGACACTTCCTGAAAATTACATCATTTATAATTAACACTACAGCTGCAGATTCCCCACCATTTACAATGAATTAAGTAACAAAGCTCTTTAGGAGATCCCAAAGATTTCCTGGGCTAATTAAGTACATGAATATATGAAGTAAACATATTTTTTTTATTGGGGCTTCTGAAAATTGGAGCATCCTGTCTATGCCTTGCAGAGGGGATGGTATTGCAGGTAGCCACAAAGTACATCAAAACCAATGCTGCCGCTCACAGAGGTGCCTGGTCAAACTACTCTGGTTGATGCTTTCACTCAGGGCCTCATCCTGCAGTCCTTGCACCTCTGGAAGATGCTTGGAGGATTTCAGTGGTGTCTAATTTGAAATTTATTCACGCAAGCAAATGTCTTCAGGACAGTCCCTCCAAGGTAGGAACATTCAAACCTATGTCAGTGTGTCCAGAGTCTGGCAGACTGCAGTTGCTGCTGTATGTCCTTATGGTCTTTCCATGTCCTGCCCTGCTGTATACAAGATGATTCTGAAAGCATTTCAGATCTCACCAGCTAGAAAGCCATTATGGCTGTCACCATACACATGGCAGAGCTGAATTTGTTCTAGCACAGCAAGTGGTGTGCTCTGTCTTTTCCCAGCCTTACTCAGTTAGCAGGTGTTTTTTCCAAACAACCTGCTTATGGCCTGAGAGAATAAGCATCTTAAGTTCATATATCTGCCTCATTAATACTCACTTTCCTAGAGCTCTGGTCTGTGTTCATGTTTTCTAGCACAGCACCACTTGTATCATATTTAAGATTGCTGCTAGAAAATAATTGCAGAGGTTCCTAAATCAGACCTGTGGGGTATAAGACTTGCTTAGATCCATGTGCCTAATGGCAGTCTTTGTGACATGTCAGCTGTTACACACACATCTGATTTAAGAAGAGTTGCTTAAAACCCCATTTTCCCATTTCCCTTGAAAGAGCAAAGACCTCCTTAGAGATGTGGCTGAAGGGCAAAAACCTGCCCAAGTGTCATTTCTGAAATCAGATGGCACTTACACTCTTAAATCACTAGCAAGCTTTTTATAAATTTACCTTGTCACTGTTTGGACTAATAAAAATTACCTGTGAGAAAGGCTTTTCTTTTAAACACATTTTTAGGCTTGGAAAAAGCCTTACCTTACTCAGGGGAAGAATTAATAGGATTAAAGGTTGTTTCTCAACTTCACAACTTCCCCACTGATTAAATTGCTCAGCAAATCAGAATCTGTGAAGAGGCCAGTGGGTGTGGGTTGGTGTGAGTCTCAGGGGTGTGAGCCTTGCAGGGCCACACCAAGTGCCATTAAAGTAAGTGGAGGAGTTTCTATGGACTACAACAGGCTTTAGAGGATCCCATAAAGAAGTTGTTCTATATCTGTTAGAGTTGACATCCCCACCCACCTGTTTGCAAGGAGCGAGCACAGCACATGCAAGGAGAGAGAGAGTGGGAGTAGATTACCCCTCTCCTTTTTGCAAGAAAAGTTAGCCTGATTCTAACTTATTTCATCCCAGTATCTATATTTCCATTTAATAATGGATCAACCTGCAGAAAGAGCTCATGGGAATCTACAAAGCTTCTAGGTTTCCACAAGGGAGGCTTTAGGTGAAGCTGTCCAAGGCAGAAGGGGCTTTGGAGAGAGCTTTGTTCAAAGTTGAAGTGCTCAAAACTGTTTTGCACATTCATTGTCGTCACAGAAGTGCTTGGCTGCCTTCCATGGAGGGAGGGGGGTATGCAGCAATTGGACCCTCAGCAACTGCCAAGGAAAAATAATCCAGAAGAAACATGAATAAATAAAATACATTTTGCTAGCCCTAATATTAGATGGCTTTCTTCATGGTCTCCCTCTAACACTTCTATTCCCTTTCAGCCATTTCCGGGCTTAGTTTTTCTCATGGGTTGTTATCTTCCTGTCTCTCTTCCTTTAAATCCTACACTACTTTTTTTCACCTTATCTGCAAGCCTTCCCCCTCCATTGCTTAATTTTCTGCTGATTTCTCCCAGTCTTCTTTTAAAACCATTCCGATACAGCTTCACAATATTTTGCAGACCTCTGAGCCTCTTTTGTCTTATTCTTTTCTCTGGTAATGTTTTCTTTCATCATCATCTTCCCGAATGTAAAAAAGAAAAACCTTTGACTCCAAATCATTGCCAATGCTCAAACAGCACAGATATTAACTACCCTCTGCCTGAAGTCCCTCCCCAGCTGCTTGCCACTGAGCTAAGGGCAGGAACCCAGCTAAGGGGCATGGATCAACTCAGGGAAAGGTCCTCTCTGGGAAAAGTGACAGCAATATACATCCATGCTTAGATCACATGTGCCCAAACTTGCTAGTGAACAGGGATATTACTGGGTGAGTTATAACTATAGCAGTCAGCACATGCTAGGCTAATTGCTAAAGGACTGTGATTTTGGCTGAAATCTGCAGACTGGCTCTTTCAAATTCCATGATGCTTGGTGCCTAAAGGAAAACATGGCAAATGAACATGAAGAAAATATTTATAGGCAGAGCTTTCCCAAGTGGGATTCACCTATGTGTGGCAGAGATCAATTACATCTATAAGTCAGAAGGGCTTCGCTTTCTCTGAGTGTGTTTTTATACCAATGTTGCTAGTGACAGCTGAGAGAAAACATATTTTCTAGTCCACTATAGCAGGAGTGAAAAAATCCAGTGGTCTGCAGACCATGAACTCAGGATTAGCATCTTTTAGGCAAATGCCTGAACAGAATCACAAGAGAGAGGCCAGCTTCACTAAACCCTTCCCCTGCTTGGGATGCCATCTTTCCTACCCATCATAGCTGTCTTAAGCAAACTGGGCTGCTCTCCACGAGAGACTCATTGGCTCAGGTAGTTCAGTCTTCACTGTGGCTTTATTGAAGTCAGATCAGGCAGCACAGTTCTTGATACTATGATTTTTTTTGGTTTTCACCTCATGCCCCATAATTTCTTCCCCCTGCTATTCTTAGCATATTCTTTGACCTGAACTCTCACAACCACCTTCCTCATCCTTGACGTGTTATCAGTTAGAGCATCCTGCTCCATCCAGATCCAACCCCAGACAGCTTGTTCTATCCTCTAATGTATGAGGAAAACTTCTCTGACCTACGGTCGTGGCTCCAGGAAACTGACAGGTGGCATTGGGGGAAGCGCTCAAATGGACAAGGAGGACCAAGTTACAAATCTGAGATGAGGAGGGAGCACACCTCTGGTCCCTTGCTCCTGCTGCTCTCAGTGCAGCCAATCCTTGCTTCGCACTGCATGATTTCTGAGCTCTGAAAAAAGCTGCAGTTGCAGGTTGCTGCTTGCCAGAGCCCAATGCCAAAGTCCTACCTGTCCAGACATCCCATATAACAAGAAAATGCTGATGGCAGCATGACAAACCTCTCTTTGGAGCTGATGCTATGTAGTCATGTCTGCAGCTGAAGCACCATCACAGCCTCACCAGCAGGTTGGTTCTTGTGGATGCCATGTTTTAAGGCTTGGGAGGTGCAATGGAGTTGCCACAGCATAAAAAAAATTTTAAATAGTGAATATATAAAGAGCAAGGTTATTCTGACTGCCTGTGAGGTGTGATCTTTTTCTGCTGAGTACAGGTAGTGTACTATCTCATTTCTGTCAGCTACCTGTAAGCTTAGGTAAGAAAAGTTTCCTAGGGCATATGGACTCAACAGAATTTTCTACAGATCTCTCACACGCTGCTAATCACGTCTGGGACATACGGGTTTGGGGTTTTTTTATTGTGTGGTATCAGAGGAACAGTCTCAGTTTATGGCCCTGGCTGCTGTTTGTCCACAGAGGTTTCTGTGTGCTTATCAAGATCGATAAACTGTGGCAGTCACCCCCCGGTGATGCACCCTCGCCTGCAGCGACTGCTCTGAATGTGGAAGCTGACAAATCTCTGTTCATCTGCCGATGGCTTAACTACCCTTATCCCGAGTGTGCCTCTTTCAGGAAACATCCAGCAGTGTAGTCACACTGGCCAGAGATTTAATTGCTTCTAAACCTTCATCTTTAATGTTGCAATGCTGTAGCAGCTGCAGATGATTTTATTAAAAAAATAAACACGACCCTAAACTGTTTCATTTCCTGTCATCACCACTGTCTTCTCCAGGAGTCTGGCCAGGTTTCCCCATAACCACAAAAGAAGATGTTTCACTCACTAACCAGTCCTCAACACCTCTCATGGTCTTTTCCCTCGGGGCACTATGTGATAACTGGGATGGGGCTGGAGTGTACCCTCCAGGAGCTGATAACGATCATGGTCTTTGCCTCCTCATCCTCTCCCTCCTTTGTGAGTCATCAGGATTCACTCCCTGTCCTTTGTCTCTTTACTTGGGTGTCATTTGACTGTAATCACATTCCGTGTCTCTCTTAATGGCCTAGGGTTTTTTTGTCCTTTGTTTGAGGAGCAGCATGCAGATGACCTGTAAAGGTGACAACCTGCGTGCTAAACTGAGGATTTTCTGTGGCCTTAAAAGAGCAATGCAAACATAGGCAAAATCCCATTGTTATACTTCGCTTTGTCCTATTTCTCACCCTCCCTCCACCTGGGTGTTCCCGGACCACAGCAGCTGGTCGTGGATCAGAATGGGTGGTTTTCTCCAGAACTGAAGCAAAGCGCCCTTGTCTTGGAGGGCGACCATCATAACAGAAATGTCACCAAAGTAGAAGAATTTGAGTGGAAGGGAAAAAAAAATACTAGCGTTGTATTCCACACATAAACTAAGCGCAGAGTAAGCAGTCGCTGCCCTATAAAGCATGTTTAAACACTCACATTTTTGAGGGAACAGTTCGGTACCAGCATTGGCTTGCAAAGTAGAACTGCAGGCCAGTGCACATTCATCACTCTAATTTTATACAGCTGCATTATTTTCACAGTTTATGGTGGCATCATCTCATTTATGAAGTACACACTGCAGTTACACATATGGCTGTATTATTTTCAGTGCTACAAGTTCAATTAGTAGTTTCACTCAGCTAACACTGTCAAAACAACAACAGCAGTACACATTGTATTGCAGCTGTCCAAAATTTATATATGTTTATGCAATAAATACATAGTAGTTTGCGTGCTTGAATTTGGGTCACTGGTTCTAAAATATTAACAGATGCATCAGGTGAAATTCCCTGTCACTGACTCCATTTCCAATGGCTGTGGCTCCAGCTCTTCATTTACACCTGGGATGATCGTGGTCCACAGAAACACTGCTGCTTCTCTGCCCAGAGATGTTATGAGACAAAACACTGATTTGAGCGACTGGGTCTCCTATTCACAGATCAGGCCTTTAAATGCAAATGTCTGCTCAGCTCATTGCCCGAGTGTTGCAGAGCCAGACACTGGCCTTTCGAGACATCTTTATCCCTAACATTTCTTTTGAGTCATTCACCAGTACTGTGAAAGGCTCTGCCCATTAAGGATCGGTTTCCTATGAAAAGAAGACTGCTGCTAAGTGGGCAGGATGGAAAAAAGGAGAAAAGTTATACAAATTTCATGAGCAGTTGTGCTTGACAAAAAATGTGCCAGTTTGCATGTCACCGATTTATTCCTAGTGCAGTAGTCATTAGGGAGGGTAAAACCACAGTGATAAGGAGAGGCTGTATCTAGTGCTGAGACAACAGATGCAGGACTCTGCTTTAGTCAATTTCAGTGCTGACTTTCACCAGCATTTGCATGCAAGCAAGTTTAGCAATGAAGTGTCTGCTGTTCAAAGTTAGGAGAAAGAGCTGTTGTCCTTGTTTCCTTCTGAGCACCTGTAGTGCTTCTAAAGTGCTGCCCTTTCATGCAGGTGTCAAGCAGTAGGAAACTCTGAAAATCAACTTTTCAGTGCTCCGGTTTCACAATATGCAAACCAGAGAGAATAAAAGCTACCTCCTGGTATATTCAAAAACCTGTTTATAGTCTTCTAAGCTTTATTCAATCCCTGCGTGGAAGCCCACACTGGGGCACGAAGTGCAGTGAGGTTTCCTTCAGCTCCCATGGCTGGTTCTGGGACCATGAGAAAACAGCATGGCCTCAAGGCCCCAAATCCAAATTAACAGATGTTTCTAGCACTGCTTTCTTCCTCCTTGCTCTGCAAAATAAGGGATCTATCCCTTATCTATCTGACTGGCCTCTTATTCTTGGCCAAATATGAATGGGTCAAAATACTAAGAGGAGGAAATTAAGACCCCTTGGGGCACTCAGCAGCCTCTGAACATGTTTCCCTTCACATCCTGACAGAGCCTGGCACAAAGTAAGCTTCTGACACACAGGGGAAAGTATACTTTTTTGCTCTACTTTTTTGGCAGTTGTCATTAATTTGGCTTGCTTTCCCCTGCAGTAATGTTATTTTGCTCATTGCTCATGGTGCTCAGGTGGTAGTACATCAGCCAGCCCATTCAGGCAATTTATGTTTGAATATTTACCGTGTCACTTGGGGAATACAGTACCTGCTTGGGCTGAGCAGGAATTTGCATTTAAAAGCTTCCAGGACACACTTACCCTGTTTTTTCATACCATCAGGCAGAAACTTCCAGCACAGGGTCAAACTCCTTTCACTTTCCCTATGTTCCTGTAACCACATGATGCCTGCACGGGATTAGCATTTCACTCTTTTGGTACTGATTTCATCTTCCCTTTGATGTTCCTGTAACCACATGATGCCTGCATGGGATTAGCATTTCACTCTTTCGGTACTGATTTCATCTTCCCTTTGCCTGTCTCCTCGGGCCCTTCAGGACAGTTTTCACCAGACTTTCTTTCCACTGTGCTTTAACACTCATCTCATCGAGAGCAATTGCCTTGTGCCAGTTCGATCATTTTGTAATTAATATGTTTTGACTCAAGACAGAGTAGAAACATTGCCCATCACAGACATTGGGCTTGACAGTTCATGTCCCCAGTTTCACAGCACAAAGAAAAGTATTAAACCCCAGCACTACACTATGTTATGTGGTTTTCTATGCTTAAATCAGTGTGTTTCCTTCCTGTTCTGCTTATTGACTCATTTCCTTAAATCTGATTTGAGCTTGTTACTGAGTTTTAGTCTCAGACAATACATCAGCAGTGTCTGTAACATCCATCGATCCAGCAGGAAAAGAGGTGGCAGCAAAAGAGGAAAGATTTTCATTACTTTCACAAGAGACGATAAATTATTTTTTTTCTGATGAGAGACAAGGAGGAACAGTGAGCAGAACAGCCATGGAGCAGTTCATATATTTCTTCTAGAGGGAACCTCACCTGTCACTCCAGTGTCCAAGCACATCTGGTAAAACCCAGTAGAAATACTGACCTGGATTCATGAAGTTTTCATCAATTCTCTCTTGTAGTTGAGCATGTTTAAAGATGCCTTACAAAAAAAGAGCAGAAGCCAAGAGTGTCTTTTTCAGGAGTTGAGGAAATTAGAGAACAGCTACTTTTGTCCTCTACCTCAACAAACATTTGAGGAGGTTTCTGGTATTCATCCAGTCTGGATCCCATTGGACATGTTACTTAAATTAAGTTCCTCTTTTTTTTAAAGAGTGGATTAAACATTTATGGTTTTAATTCACCAGAGCACAGATTTCAAAGGCAAATGTGATCTTGCTTTTCCATACTCAGGCAGATATCTGCTCTAAGAGTAGCCTTTGAGTGTAAATACCAAGGATACTGCAAATGTTCCTGATTCAAAGCGGCTTCAAAGCCAGCAACTGTTTGGCTCCCTTATGTCTGGTCCATGATTAAAGACTTTTTTGCTGAATGCTTGCGCCTGGCTCCCTTTTAGCAAGTTAAGAGACCTATGTGTGCAATGAAAAATATTGTTATAGGAGTGGCTGACAATTCAGTGCTAGCTGGGCTTTGCCCAAGCCTCCAGTGACTCGAGCACAATTCTCTGTCTGCAAGAGCACCCATTTGAATATCTAACTACGTGATCTGCAAGATCTCTAGTTTTATGTCGGCACTTGAGCATAGATTTAGTAATAAACTGCAGGCACCCTACTTGATTCTAACATTTAATTGCACCTGAACTGTCAAAATGTAGCCTTTGATCACAGGCAAGTTTCAAGCTCTTGCTTGCAATTAAGGAAGATGTTACAGGAAGTATCAGGCTGCATTTGGAGTGGGAGTAAAGGATGTCAAAGAATCCAGGTGCTTTAGCAGCATAAAACATCTGGGCTCCACCCTTCCAACTTCAATCAAGTGTGGATATTTACTACCATGAAATAGTGCTGGTTCAGTCTAACCTACACACAGATGCAGCATATTATAGGCTACCATCTCATTTAGTATCAGACTCATCCAGATGCTGGTCAGATGAAGCCTCTCCTTGGGATGCAATTTATTAGAAGCATTTCACAATTCAGATTTAATTTAGCATAGAACAAGCTTTTCCCCTCTCTGTCTCTCGGGCCTTTCACTACAATCAAAATCCCCCAGGAGCAGAGGTGGGGCCTGGCTGTGTGCTGCTGATGGGTTTCTGCCAAAAATCCAGCTGGCTGGGGCAGGAGGCTTTTTCACCTTGCCTGACCCAGTGCCACCCCTCCCAAAAACAGTGAGAGGGTAGCCTCAGAAGTCAAGCCTCCTCACCTTGCTGACAGAGTCTCCCGATTTTTTTAACCATCCCTTCTGGGGATGATTCTGGCTGTCATGCCTGCCTGCCTGCACCTCCTTTCATATGGTGTACCATTACCAGATGATTACTACAGCAGCCAGTCCAGGTGACCCCAGCCTCACAGGGCTTCTCTGGGGCTTGTTTCTGCATGCTGGTGCTGGTTCAGCCAAGGTGTTTGGGTTAGACACAGGTGGCTCCCAGCCACTTTTGCATCGCCTGTCCCAAGGTGATGCCTGCTGCACCACAGAACCTGAGGAGCCCCAGTATGCAAATCACCCAATCGACCAAAGCCAGAGCCCACCAGCTTCAGCAATAGCTGTGCTGAATCCTCAGTAGCCAATTTTAATAAGAAGCAGCAACAAAATAAAATAAGGGTGCGGCTTCTGTGCCAGCTGAGGCCAGAGAGCTAGCTGGAGGAGCTTCCTCGAGGAGTTTCCTCAATGAGCTATGCATAGACAGATCAGTCACGGTACTTTACACCTTCAGCCAAATCTTCCTCCAGGTTTCCCTGGCTCAGCCTCAATTCACTTTAATAGCAGCTGGGCTGGTATAAATGAGAAGAGAATTTGGCCTTTGCTGTCAATTGCATTTTTCATCTACAAAGTATTTTAAGAACACTGAGTAATGAGCTCGGCTAAGGCCTATGAGGGAAGTGAGGTGTTGTCATGTTATCTCTTTAGGGGAGCCAAAAAGGCTAAACAAATTGCCCAAGGCCAAAGACTGTCAATGTCTGACTATTTATGAGTTGTGGGCTCCCACAGCTTTGTCCCAGTGAGAATGCTCTTACCCAAACTTCTGCACGAAAAGACAGCATTTCCACTGCTGTTTGGACCTGTTTTCTATGCAAGGTTCTTTCTGGAATGCTCTGAACCCAGGGCTCCATGTCCAAATAATTGGTAGGAGAGAGCTTTAAAAAGAGCCAAAACCCTATTATTGTGTCTTTAAAAGTAAGAGCTTGCTGAAAATATTGATAAAATGCCCAGTGGCAATGAAACTATTAATTATTATCATCATCATCTCAGGGCCTTGGTAAGACAATCAGAGATATATATGTATATCAGTTTTGTCTAGCCTAGGCTATGCTGAAAGAAGATAGAACTTACTGTCCCTTCTGCCTGTTTAATGGGAAAGGAATGTCCTCATACTTGCTCCAAAACACATGCTTGATACTGGCTCACTCATAGCTCAGGAAATCAAGGGAGACATCACTAAGGATCAAAAGCTTTCTACACACCCGACTGTGAATTTACTCACAGGGTAAAGGACTGTTTCCCTCTCCTCTCCCAACCCTGCATTCCATGTCTGTCTGATCCCTGCCTCATGCTGGCAATAAACACATTGCCAGACCCAATGGACACCATGGGGTTTATCAGCTCCCCCAAAACTGGTGTGATGGCCCAGCTCACTGCCCTTCCTCACAGAACCCTCAAAGAACAAAATGTACATACAAGCAAAGACATGGTACATTTTGTACTAAAACATGTCTAGACTTGGGCATCATCCTGAGTCACATGGATGCACATGTCTTTTGGGTCCTTTGCATGCACCTCCTGGGCCACGTAGCTGCCTTTACACAAGTCACGCAGCAGACAAGGAGCAAAGCACCAGCACCAGCCAATGACAGCATCATTAGCTTATAAACCTTGATAAATAGAGGTGAACAGGTTTTATGGCAGGTAAAGTATGCAATAAGTAGCCATCTCATGTGCTGTGGTGATAAATGGTGTTTTCAATACCAATATTACGGCTCTCCAGGGGTAACCTGTGACAACTGAGAATAGATGTGCCTTTCTGCTCGTGGCAGGGTCAGTCTTCTGGGAAGGGAGTCCACACATCCATGCCAGAAGGGCTGCCTACTGTGCCTTCATCCCTTCTGCCAGCCCTTGGCACACTGGTGATCACAATGACAGAAGCAACTCACCTCTAGCCCAAGATCCAAGAGCATGAAAGTCACGAGTAACACTGTCAACCTAATGTCATCACTAATAGCAGTAGTGCCTTGGAGGAGGGGAGGGGAGTGGTGGTGAGGTCCCATGAAGAAGAGCAGGGAGGGATATCCAGGGAGAGGAGTAGTCACAGGGTGAGGCAGTGCCCAGCCACGCTCAGCACATGGAGCTCATGGGCTGCTGGCACCAGCACCACTCCAGGAAGAGCCAGCATCCCAACTGTATTGCTATCTGTGAAGTCAGCACACAGGATAAAAAGTTCCCTGACTAGATCTGTGGGACATGAGTTTCCTTTTTCTAGTGATCCTGAGAAACTCGTCTTTAGGTAGGCTGGGGTAAAGGTGCTCTCCATAGCCGCTGTGTGCTAGCAAAATGCCTTGGTGATAAAGGGTTTCCCCATACTGGTTTTGGTTAAAGGCCCTTAAAGCTCTTGCACACTTCTGTTGCCCTAAGGGAGAAACATTACCTAAAAGTCTGGCGCTTCGTACATCAAAGGATGTCAGGAGATTTTTTTTTTTCTTAAATTGCTCTGAGTAAAATTAGGTTAGATGTTTTCATAAAAGAGTATCAATTTAAAATCCTCTTCGGAGTTGTTGAAAAAGCTAGGATCTGAAGAGAGGCTTAAATAAAAGCTCCACTGCAACTAAAAAATAGATAAATACAGAATATATGTACCTTGGGACATATGTTTTCCCTTTTGAGATCCTGCATGAGCTACACTAGTGTTCAGCTTCTGACCCATGTAGTCATTCTCAGGAAATCAAACACCATACCCCCAAAGTTTTCTTTACATGAACAAGACACATGCCTGTAAATCTAAGCTGTCATCATATTCATTGTTGAGCATATTGCAGCTCCTACAATTGTCTAAATAAAACGCACATAATTCTTACCACCACCACCACCACCTTGGGTTTGATCGGTCTGTTGTTAGGGTCAACCACACAGTCACTTGCAGAAAGCTGGGAGTTTTGAGATGTAAGCACAAGGGATTCATTAGTCCCCCAGCATCTTATCTGGCCCATCTTTAAATAAAAGGCTGTCTTTTCAAAGGTACAATCCTCCATACTTCCTAAAATGTATCAAGCCTCCTTTACAGTGTCTTAGACCAAGCCCATGGATGCAGAACTACCCCTAGCTGTGTGAAATTATAGCACACATGCTAAAGGACTCATTTTTTTCATATATCAGACCACGCACAAGAATCCAGAAAAAAACCCCGACAAATTTGACTAAATAGGATGAAAAAGACACCAGGGGGACAAACTTCATTGAAAATACAAATGTTATACAAACAAAAAATGCGTACACAAATATACATAAAAGCAAAACTACCGCTAATGCTTGTGGTTCTTTTCTCAAACCCAAGAAACACTATAAAGGAAAATACTTAAAATTTTCCTTTATGTCCTAGGTCCTGAAAGTAAAACTGGTGGGTAGAAAAGTAAAAGGAAGCCAAATTTCACTGAATAACCCCCAAACGAAGCAGTAGCAAACATGGGAAAAGATTGGCAAATACAAACATGTTGAATTCAACTCCTTTACATTTTCTTCCTTCAAGTAAGTCATGTCCATACTGTAAATACTGAGAAAAGATTTTAAAAAACCCTAACTGTTCAGCCAGAAATGCCTGCTCAAAACTGATGTGTTCTGTGTTGTTTACATCATAGCTGCACAAGGCTGTTTCCTGAGAGAATGGCTTTGTGTTGCCTCCAGGCCACATCAGGACAGGATATAGTGTATTACTGTCAGGATACACCAGGCTATGTACAACCAGCCAAAACTGTTCCTGGTTCTCTGGGTCAGTTCAGGCAAAAAAAACCCTATTTTAAAGTGGCTTTAAACTAGCTGTTCCCAGGTCCCACTCCAGTAGTTGTAAGTCTGCTGGGTCTTGCTCAATCCCATAAGCAAGCAGGTCACCCACCTCTGATTAGTAACAACGGAGGGTTATCTTGTTCCAGTAACCTGGAAAGAAATCTGGAGGGCAGAGCTTTGAAAAGTGTATGGGTTTGCATACAGTAAGGCACCTGTCAGACTTTATGAAAGGCCATTATGTATACATGCATCATACATGCTATGTCTCTGCAGGTCTAAGTCCTAAATGTATGTCTTATACAAGGGAACTAATGTGAACTGAAGATATGGACTGCAAAGGCATGTGATAGATTGCATCTGCATCCATGCAATTTTTCATACTCCTTTCTGTATAGCTTGTATGTTAATCTCTCCCCTGAAAAAACCCTCATGCTAACACATCCATGACTCCAGCAGTTTAAAAGAAGCAGGTTCACTCAGTGGAGAAATGTGAAGGTGAGAATCAAAATCGCAACCTGAAACTGACTGAGCTCAGACTGTAGCAGGGCCTTAATCTGGGAACACTGCTGGTAAATAATTCTTTCAATTCCCATACTGTTTGAGGCCCAAGGCAGTCCACTGTTTTCTGTCAGGATAAAAATAAATCCATGGAATCCCCTTTAGGGGCAGGATTTCTCCTATTCTGTGCAGTCCTTCTCTTGTACAGCTGCCCTACCTGTTTCTCTGCCTAGGCTTTCTGAAATAGAAATCTTTGTTAGGATGACATTGGGGCTGGTTCTCTGAAAAAGCGAAACCAAGGAACCAACTCCTTCCCATGCAGGTGAGGCAGTTTTCTGGTACTTAGATGTTAATTCAGCTCACAGTTAGTTATAGGCATGTTCTTGAATACAATTCACTTCTTCAAAGCATGGTTGAATCATAATGCAGCATGGCCCTTGGGGGTCCTAGGTACTTCTTGAAGCCCTTAGTTGCCTGAAATTGGCTTAGGAGGGACATTATACTTAATTTGGAAAGGCAAATTTGGTCTAACATCCTAAAAACAACCACTTGGTCCTAAGCTGTGCCTTTAGTTGACGCAAACCGCATTATTACGGAAGACAGCAGTGACAAACTAAACATCCATTTCCTTCCCCACCCAACACTGAAATCAAGCGTAAGCTGAACCTTGCCAATCACAGCACACTATTAACACTGGCAATTATAGATAATCACTGCAGTGACTAATAAAACATTATCAAGGGTAATGGAAGGGCTAATTGCTACTCTTCATTTAAGAAGGTCTAAAATCACGACTCAAGAAGGATGGCACTGTAACGATTTCAAGCTCTCTTCCTATGCAGCGGTGCCCCTTAGGAGACCCCACAGCTACAGCTCAGGAAGAGAAAGAGCCGAGGTATATCAACCCTCTTCCCTGCAAGCAGCTTCTAGGGCAAGACTGGGAACACAGCTGCAGTCAAAAGTACCAGCAAATTCACTACTTCTTAAACACTGTGATACCAGAGTGGAACTGAGATGCCCATGGACACCCTAAAAAATTTTAAGTTTGGTTCTTTCCCAGAGCCACAGCTGAGGATGGTGTTTGCAGGCTCTCAACAAGCCTCTGACTCAGGACAGGTACATGGCAGCTCTGTGACTGGCCTTGACCCTTCTCACTGATCTTTGCTCTCTGTTAGGCAGAAGACCACACATCCTCAGGTCTCTGAATCTGCCAGGTTGTTAGCCACAGGGAGTGAACACAGAACTGTGGGAACTGAGTGAATCCTCACTTCAAACCTAATGTGCACTTGCAAAGGCAAAAGGTTAGTGCAGTGATGTTGTTAGGCCATCCACCTTCCTGTCTATGGGCCACCTTTTTACATGGCCACTGGGGAATATAGGAGAAAGATGTTTTATCAGCTGACCTGCCACCCTCAGAGGTTTACATTTTACGTCAGTCTCAGACACATTCCATGTTAAATTTTATATGAGCAAGTGGTAGCTTGTGCGTGGGGTGACACAGATCAGCAGCAGCTTCCATGCTGAGGAACAGCTTCTTCTGTCAGAGGAGCTACACTGAGATGTGTGTTTGCATCCTCTGCAAAGAAAACAACACTGCTGCAACCTGGTGTACAGGCACTTAGTTAACTGAGAGGCACCTAAAGCACAGGCTCTCATTGCCCTGGAGATTATTCAGTGAGGAAACTCTCTGAAGCCATTTGCCCTAGCACAAAGGGTAGGCAAAGAATGTGCAGCTTGGCCCCATTTTGTGGGGACAGTGTTTGCACAGGGTGCAGCAGCAGGAAGCTAGTGTGAACAACAGAGAAACTCAGCTTGTTTGGCTCATTTTAATATATTCAAGTAAAGGAAAGGAGTCTCAGCAATGCACAGGATACAAATAAGTTCAATCTTGGTCCAAAAGTGAAGAAGAAAGTAAAATTATTGCTCTTCTACATGTCTTCTAACAGTTCTTACTGAACATTAAATCTGGACCCTGGCTCAGTTCCCAGCATATGCAGCTTTCTTTCCTGCCCACCACAATATTCTCAGCCCAGGTAAAAGTACCTTTTATTGGTTTTGTAGTTCCCTGTATATTGCTGCAGAAGAAACAGGATTTGAGTCAGTAGCAACTATGTGTTGCTGAGCATAGAGCAAATTCCCAGGGCTTTCTATTGGATCTCTCTACCTGGTACTAGGCAAATCCCCCAGGGGGATGAAAATTGCTGCAAAGTCCAAGAGGAGCAAAAGTTTCACAATAAATAGCTGGCCCAGATCCAGCAGGCAGGCTCCAGCAGGCAGGCTGGAACCCTGCCAGGCTGCCATTCCTCAAGTAAAGATGGCTGGAATCTGCAAGTCAGGTCCCAGCAGTGCGAGCAAGTTCAGGGCAATTAGCTGGCAGGTCGCTGCAGCACGTACCAGAGTGAGAAGGAAGTCACACAGGTCTGCTGAGCAGGTGGCAAAAGGTCAGGGAGGAAGAGGACACCAAAAAGGGGTAAAGAGAGAATCTTCATCTGATCAATGCACAGAAAAAACACCTTACTGTCACAGAAAGCAGTACAAAGGCATCTGCAAGTTCTTGGTTCCATGGTCCTGTCTGCCATGTCTATAAATGGCCACAACAGTATCTGGCTTTAAAAAAGGGCTGGAGAATCATTAAAAAAACCTCAAAACCAAAAAAATCCACCAACTTTAAAATTCATCCTCTGCTGACAACAGCATGACCAGCAGGTTGAGGGACAGGATTCCTCCCCTCTGCTCTCATGAGACCTCACCTGGAGTGCTGAGTCCAGCTCTGAGGCCCACAATATGAAAAAAACATGGCCCTATTGAAGCAAGTCTAGAGGAGGCCACAAAGATGATCAGAGGGGTGGAGCACCTCTCCTATGTGGAAATGCTGAGAGAGTTGGGGTTGTTCAGCCTGGAGAAAAAAAGACTCTAGAGAGACCTTATAGCACCTTCTAGTACCTGAAGAGGGCCTACAAAAAAGCCAGTGAGGGACTTTTGGCAAGGGCATGTAGTGGAAGGTGTCCTTGCCCTTGGCAGGGGACTTGGATCTTTAATGTCTCTTCCAACCCAAACCATTCTATGATGATTCCATGAATTTGCTCTATAGCTAGAGAAGAAGCACAGAAGAAGAATTTTGCTGAAATTCTTGGTGGAAATTTTCTGCAACATTTCTTGTGACTTACATGCTCCCTGGTTGTCTTTTGAAGGATGCTTTGTGGAGGAAGTGGGGTCAACCATCCTACAATGCCTCAGCAAGAAGGAGAGAGACTGTGAAACCTGAGCAGCATGCATACTCTGAAACACAGTCATACAGAGATTTGAGAGCAGCCATAAGTCCCTGACCCTGAACAACTGAGGCATTCTGCCCACGCTGCAAATATCACTGTTAAGAACTTCCCCACTGTGAAGGCAACCCCATGCTGCCAGCAAGGGCAGCCTACAAGGGCTATGATGGAAGCAGCTTCTCCAGTTGCTACCTCTTCATAATGCTGCTTTGCAGTCAACCCAGAAATCCCCACCTTCACCTGCAGGACACACTAGGAACTACTATGAAATACAAGTTTATCAATTCTAGAAATACGGACATCAAGCATGAGCATCTGGAATAAAGCAATTGCAATTTGAATTCCAATTGCTTTATTCCAGATGCTCATGCTTGATGTCTGTGTGTGGATCCCTGTAAACCATACCATGAGAAGTAGATCACTTTGATGAACAATGATTTTTGACAGAGCATTTCCTGAACAGGATGAGGAATCATGGTTAAATTCCTAGAGACTGATGAGCAGTTTTGGGGAATAAGAAGGAAACATCCCTGGCCTGGGCAAGGAGGGCAGTGATGTTTTTCTTAGAAGTTTTCTACAAACACTGCTGAGCATTAGCAGTATGATAGACATAACTGAAAACATGCTGGATCAGTAGACCAAACATACGAAAGAGCTATTTACATTAGGCTAATGTAAGTTTATGTTTTCAATCTGTATAACATAGCTGTGAATTTAAATCTCAGCAAATGGCCCTCTCCCTCTGGACAGCCTCCTGAAGTTGCCTTATCCACCTGTGGAGGAAGCACCCCCTCCCTTCACCGCAGCATCTCTCTCTGAAAATGAGGCTAGTAACACTTGCAAAATACCCTGTTGTCTCTAGAGGAAGCATCCAGTGTAACTTTGCACTGTAGAAAGAAACATGGCTTTTCTATCCCACTCATTCAAAGCCTCAGGACTGGATATCAAGTTTGCAAGTACAGTACAAAGGGAAGCAAAATCAGGCACACCAAGCTCAATTGTTTTTTATCCTTCAGACCAAGGAGCCCCAGGGTATGCATGATCCAGGATTTTATTGCTTGGGGTTGTGGCTGAGAAGAAGAGTAAAGAGTCTGCTCTCACACTCCACTTAGATTTGCTGGAAATCACCACTGCCTAAACCAGGCAGAGCTTTAGCCACACCTGTGGCTCACTTTGCCTTCCCCAGGAGCCACACAGTGAGATCTCCAGATGACTGCTATCACTCTGGAGACCAGCAGCCAGAAGGGACTACCAGGGCTGCAACACAGCAGCCTCTCTTGGGGCTCCTACCCTCATCCTCACACCTCCTCTGCCTCACAACAGCCAGGAAAATGGGCAGCAGCAAAGTAGGGGAGGGATAACCTTCCACAAACACCCTGTGGAGGCAACTCCATACAAGCTCTTTGGAGAGGAACTGTTTTAGCTACCATGAATAGAAGATGCCCAGCACAAGGAGATAGGAGATTCTGCCTAATGCCACTGCAATACAACTTGCAAAAATTAGTGGCAAATGTAAACTGTGGAGTTTCATATCACCTGCAGGAAAATTCTAGTATTAGAGAAGTGTGTGTTTGCATTTCTGTGTGAGTTTGTGCATGCATACACATACATGCCTATGTAGTCTAATCATGTTAGGCTTCCTATAGACAGGTACAGTGTTAAGCTCCATTGCCCCTGTGTGGTTTATAGCAAAGGAATAAATTAATTCCTGCAAGAAAGCTGGACTGAGCAACAAGGCAGTTCTGCTTAGGTGAGCTCCTGGAGCAAGTTCGGGAAATCCCAGCAAGCCAAAGCCTTGCTAACCAAACCAGAAGGTGGGAATTCCTTTGAAAGGTCTGAGCTCAGTGCCTGCAGCACCAAGCTGCCTGTACAGATGAGGTGTTGCTTTCCACCGATGAATTTTGCAGAACCCGTTCCTTAATAACAAGAGCAGCCAGCAAAGTGCAACAGGAACAGCCCTTTTGCTATTTTGTTAGCATCTTTGGAGAGGTTTGGGGAAGAGGATGTTACTGGTTCAAGCCAAGGGGACTGTGAGACTCACAGACTGCTGGCATGAGGATAGTGAGGTCTAAATCTGACCTAGGTGTTCATTATGTCACATTCCCACCAGTGCTGCTGAAGTCTACCTTTTCCAAGTGCACTTGGATCAAGTTAGCACACCACTGTATTTTGCTGTCATGTTTCCACAACATCTGCTAAGAAACAGATGCAGTGGGATGATGGTAAGCTTTGGTCATATGGGAGCAAAGTAAATTCTAGCTCAGAGCCTTTAAAGGCAAGAAGAGATAAAAGAGAAGCAAGACTTCCTTGAGGAAGGGATGATGTATGGATATTGCAGTGTCAGGCTACGTAAACACAGCTGCAAATCTCCATGTAGAGTCAAGCTGCTTTATGGGGTGTTTATTACGTATCTAGATGGATATCTCTTTATATACTTATAGAAAACAAATATCCACATAAAACACCCTTCTGCAAGTGCTACACAGGACTCTTCGTCACAAAGAAATTGTTACAAGTGGGATAAGGGAAAGGCCTAATGTAATAGCATGAAGAATTCAGATCAGAGCAGTGACTACAGGTTAGCCATCTCAATGAAATCAATGGCAGTTATGTTTGCAAGCACTATAGTCTAGCACTCCACCTTAAGCAACACGAAAGCATCTGCTACCATCCTGCAAGCATTGCCACCACTGAGTCTTTTACCCAGCAGTCCAAGTCCATCAGTCAGCTGCCAATATGCCAGCCAATGCAAAGGGAAAATTGGCTCTAAAAGAAATGCGGAGATAAAAACTAAATAAAATTGGATGGCTTGGCAAGGGATCCGTCTGGTTTATCAAAACATTTATGGACTTGATACTTTGGCTTGCTTTCCTGTATGCAGTTACAGGGGATAGGTAAAAACTGCGTTTCATAGCAAGATGTCAGAACCTGACACCAGGTTTTGCACCTTTATAGCAAGCTCTGTACAGATTGTTCGCGACTTGCAGTCAGCAATGTAGCAGTTTGCTGGTTCCCATATTTATTTTCAGCCATATCAGCACCCTAATCTCCATCTGCATCATATTTTATGCCAAAACAAAGAAGAGGGCAGGAACAAGAAGCCAATGCGAGGCGTATCTCCTTTACAGTGTCTCTTCACAAAACTGTGGCGCGAGCTTTTAAACCAACCTTGCTGTTAACTTTCCTCTGTACCTTGCATGATGTCTATAAATTCCAGTACAACCTGTATGTACCTTCTTGTCTTTCCAAATTCTGTGTGGTTTCTTTCCGAAGGGCTATATACCAACCAGCAGAGACTGAGCCAGAAGAAATCCCCCCCAAAAAAAAACCCAAACAACCCCAAAAAAACCCCAAACCCACCACTGTGTTATCAAGAGCTGCAGATAGGGACCAGCCTGTCAAAGCTCTAGTGAGAAAACTTCCAAAAGAGCCATCAAGGACTTCTCTATTCTATGACTGGCAGGTGCTAAGTAAATGGGATGGATGCTTTTAACATATCTCTTGCTACCCCTTATGCCCATGGAATGGTAACGGTAGTACATGGAGGACTGAAGATGCAACAATGTCTCTCTCACTGGTGGAAGCCCTTGATGTAGCTGGATGAGCATTGGTGCTAACCCAGCAACACATAGGTCCTTCAATCCTGACCAGCTTCAGAGCATGTTTCTTCAGTACAGGCATAGTTGAAAACTTTTGAAAAGAAAAGGGAAATTAGAGCAGGCAGTTGAAATAGAAAGCTGAGAAGAATATCCATAACCATCTATTGGAGGAAACCTAAACATCAAAGTAGTGGTGTAGATACATAGCATCTTTTGCATAACTATCAGAGTAAGGGTAACGGCTTAATCATTCCAAAATTTCTTTCTGTATTAAAAAAATTCCCAAACGTGCTAATCACACAGCTGGTCCTCACAGTTGACTTCTCACTGGGGTGGCTAACCAGACATGCCAAACATCTCAATAGAGATTCTCTTGAACTAAGAGAGGCTCACGCTTAACATTTTCAGCATAGCAGCAGCAATATATAGCTGCTCCATTTTATGTTTGAAAAGCAGAAGTTGTGAGATGCAGTAACATGATTTTGCAGTCATTATGTATTTTGTTTAGGGGACTCGTATAAACTGCCTCTATGTCAGGGGCACTTTACCAGCAGAGAGTTTCTGGTGGAGATGCCTGGCACTAGCAGAAGTATTCTACTCCTCCAAACATTATCAGACGAGATGGGAGTTTTCCTTATTTACTTTTCCTCTGGGCAGAGTTAGTATTCCACAACCCAGAAACTCCTTCAAGGGCAATACAAGGCACTTTGCATCACAGATGTCTCAGACAATCTCATGCCATCCTGCATCCCCACACACTGAGGGAAAAGTGGGGAAAGGTAACCAAATCCTTCCCCAGCAAAAATTAGTGGTGAAGGAGATGTAAGCTATTTCCTTCCTGCTTTTCTCTCACTCGATGTCCTCTCTGCATGTGTGGGGCTGAGGAGCATGGTAAAAGGTGCAGGTCATCATTGGAGAAGGAGCATTTCTCATGGCTGAATTTTTGCTAACATGAGCTGTGGTTCATGGACTCAGCCTCTGGCCCAAGGCTAAGTTCAGCTCTGTCTGAAATCTGATGAAATGCTTTGCATTGCTGCAATATAATTTTTTATTTCAGCTGAGGTTTTTTTCCACGGTGGGAGAGAATTCCTCTGCCTGACTAAAGAACAGGCTTTGAGCCATGTTTGCTAATGTATTAGAAGGGATTTGCTTTGTTAATTTTCACAAATACCAAACCCATTCTTCAGACATATTAAATGTACAGAAAAAACTGTGATCCATCTAAGGATCGCAAGTTCTCCTGTCTTCACTATATCCAGTTGAAGTGACCAAGATCCTGAACTTTAGGATTTTGTAATTCATAGCAAACTTCAACATTAAAAAGATATTTCTGATAGTAAATTGTTCTTTATTCTAGGAGCAAGATCTAAGGGCTGGAAACTTAGCTCAGAGAGGAGATACAGCTAATTTTAATAATCACTAACCATTGAGAGTATTTAGCTGCTAGATTAAACTACCACTGAATAGTAATAATCTTAAGAAGTCTTAATTTCTGGTTTCATTTAATTAAAAGCACACGTTCCTCTGTAAGGTACAGTGTAGCTCTAACAGAAGTTACAGGGCTGAAGCAGAAATGGCTCAGCAAAGTGCTATGGCCTGTGTTATGCAGGTCAGGCTGGATGATCTAATAGTCCCTTCTGGCCTTAAATCCTATGAATTATGAATCTAGGGTGCTCTCCTTGGAAAGTTTCAAAATGCTTTTCCAACACCAGGTTGTAATCCACTCTCATAGTGTAAACCATTCACAGGAACACTTCAGCATCCCAAAAGATGTGTTGTCTGGGTTTTGTGACCGTCTCTAAAGAGATAAACTTTACCTATTAGGGCATTAAATATTTCAGAAGAATAGCTATCAAACTTGATATGTGTAAAATTTCCCTTTTATAGAGTGAGGGCAGGGCCGATAGGCATTATGAGCCTCCCTGGACCAAGGACCTCTGTCTCCCTGCAGAAACACCATGCTACATCGAGACAGATGTCTTGATGTCACTCTAGCAGAGCCATGGTGACCTCAGATAACAATGCAGCCTTTTCCTCACTGAAAAAAACCCCCAGATAACCTGATGATCTCCCCCACCTTTCTGTACTATAGGTGAAATACATGGATGAAGGCCCAGACTTTCCCACCTTAGGTACTGCTAAATAAGCAGTGCAGCAAGGCAGTACATGCTTACGTGGACACCAGTATTAAAACGTGGGCATATAGTGATAGGACAAGGGGGAATGGCTTTAAACTGACAGAGGGTAGGTTGAGATTAGATTTTGGGAAGAAATTCTTCACTGTGAGAGTGATGAGGCACTGGAACGTGTTGCCAGTTGTGGATGTCCCATCCCTGGACATGTCCAAGGACAGGTTAGATGGGGCTTTGAGCAACCTAGTCTAGTGGAAAGTGTCCCTGCCCATGGCAGGGGATGTTGGAACTAGATGATCTTTAAGGTTCTTCCAACCTAAACCAATCTATGATTCTATGACACTGGCAAATAAATTATCAAGCAGCAACTTTAAGCTATGCAAGGATTGCTTATCTTAGTTGCAGACTAGCATGGCTATGGGTTGAACTTGACTTTATGAACTCTCAAAGCTCAAGCTTTGGGAGACTTTGCTGCCCTGAGGCAGTAACATGCTAAAGACTGGCTCCAAAGCAGCTCAGCGTCAGGAGGAGATGCCCCATTTTTATGTAGCAGGGAGCCCAATCTAGCTAGCCAACGTGGCAGAGATGGGTGAGTTGTTCCCTTGGCACTCTCCCACCACCAGCACAGTGAGATCCCCCAGGTACCCAGCCGAGTCAGCCTAAGTCCAGCAGCTCGACAGATCTGGCTGGATACAGACCATGCTTCCTGGCACAGCAGACTTCCTGTGGTGCTGTGGTCCGGAGCCCTGCCTAAAGCCTCCAGCTCCCTCCTGAACTATGCAATGCTCATGTAAGGCTCTGAAGGGAAGGATTCACTTCCTGTCACAAGCGGTGTCCCCCAGGGTTCCATACAGTTTTGTTCAACTTATTCATCGATGACCTAGACGAGGGGACAGAGTGCCTTCTCAGCAAGTTTGCTGATGATACAAAACTGGGAGTGGCTGATACCTCAGAGGGCTGTGCTGCCCTTCAGAAGGACCTTAACAAGTTGGAGTAATGGGCAGAGCAGAACCAACTGAAATTCAACAAAGGCAAGCGCAGGGTCCTGCACCTGGGGAGGAATAACCCCAAGCACCAGTACAGGTTAGGCACTGATCTGCTGAAGGGCAGCTCTGCAGAGAAGGACCTGGGTGGACAACAGGCTGTCCATGAGTCAGCAGTATGTCCTTGTGGCTAAGAAGGCCAATGGTATTCTGAGATGCATTAGGAAGAACATTGCCAGCAGATCAAGGGAGGTGATTCTGCCCCTCTGCTCAACACTCATGAGGCCACACCTGGAGTATTATGTCCAGTTTTGGACTCCTTAGTACAAGAGGTACATGGAGATCCTGGAGTGGGTCCAGCAGAGGACACTGAAGATGATTAAGTGACTGGAGCACCTCACTTAGAAGAAAAGGCTGAGGGAGTTGGGCCTGTTCAGTCTTGAGAGAAGAGGTGACTGAGAGGGAATCTCATTAATGTATTCAAGTACATGAACAGGAAGTGCCAAGAAGATGGATCCAGACTCTTTGCACTTATGGAAAACAATAAAACAAGAGATAACAGGCAAAAACTGATGCACAAGAAGTTCCACCTGAATATGAGGAGGAACTTCTTTACTGTGTGAGTCACTGAACATTGGAACAGGTTGCCCAGAGAGGTTGTGGATTCTCCCTCACTGGAGGTTTTCAAGAACTGTCTGGATGCAACCCTGTGCCATGTGCTCTAGGATGGCCCTGACTGAGTAGGGAGGTTGGACCAGGTCGGCCCATTGCAGTCCCTTCCAACCTAACTGATTCTGTGATGACCAGTCAGGCCTGGGAAGCTCAAAGACCTCCAGTGAGATAGTGTTAACATGCTTGAACCCAAGTGCTTTCCAGTAGTGAGGCAAAATCATCTTCAGATGCCTTTTCTGTCTGTCTTATAGATACAGGAGGACTGACTATGTATAAACTTTAATAGTGAAACAAGCGTGTGAACATCAAAGCTTGGAACGATTGTAACCATGCAAATATCTAAGAGAATCTAATCATTGCAGTATCAGAACTGCTGAAGCAAGGTTTGAGAGCAGAGTAGGAAATGACCCCTGAGAGAACCATCCCAGGCTCCTGCTCTAACAGAGTGTGACCAGACTGCTGCTCATGCCCAAGTGACTTGTGTAAAAACCCCTTGAGGCATCCCTCTCTTGCAATCATCAAACCACAAGTCTCTTGTACATAAAGCTACCATAGAATGAGCCCAAATGCTTTTCTGTAAAAGCCTGATCCAATACTGCTAGAGAAGATACTGCCATTAACTTTTCCAATCAAGCTTAACCAATGTTTTCTAATAAGCTACTGCATTGTTTCAGCACACCCTTTCTTTCCCTGGGCAGTCACATGGCTTCCCTATTCAGTTTTATTTTGACCTAAGGTAGCATTTTCAGCAGGCACACATCATGTGAGCAAACCAGCAAATTAACAGGCTGATGATTTGCTGCTGCTCTTGTTAAGTAGAACAGAGAGAGCACCCTTGCTTTCATAAAGCTCCACTACAGAAACCACGGCCGATGACAAAAACCTAGGAAGCTGCTCTCCAATCAAAGAAATGAGCCTCAGGTCTGTTATGAACCTTTCTGTGATCAAGTGAAAAAGGGGGGACAAAAGTCCCTTCCTTGCTGAACCATTTTATCTGCTTAGGCTGATGACTCCTTGCTCCTGGAAAGGGCTGTGTTCCATTTCTTATCCACAGCAGGCTGTGCTAAGGCTGTTAGAGGATGCACACGGGTATGAGGCAGCTGGGAGCTGTAAGCACTAGAGCATTGGCTACATCATCTGGGATAGGGTTTAAATGTTTCCAAATCATTGTGCTGAGGATCTTCAAGATTTGGGCAAATAGATCAGACATGATAATAAAACATATACTGAGACAAATGTTCTTCTTTAAATGAGGAATAAACCCCCTCCAAGTTCAACAAATGCATATTCTTTGTCTCAGCAACCTTTATGTAAAGAGGGAGTTCATCACTGATATTTGTTGAACTATGGATTGTGAAAGGCACATCTACCACAATAGTGGAGCTCTACAAATATCCTAAAATAAAACCACATGGACACATGTAGCTGAAGGACTTCATGCTTCAGTGGGCATAACCACAAAATACCAAAATAATTAAATTCATCCCTCAGAAGCCTTGAAAATAATTGGGTCAAGTTTCCCTATTTCATCCCCTTCCATTTTATAAGATAATTATGAATAACTCAATGCACCAGGTTTCTGGAAGCAGAATTCTGCAGTTCCTTCTTCCTTTCTGCTTCCAAAAAGTGGACAAAAGAAAGAATAGCTAAGTCTGAACACAGTTAGGTCTGCAATATGCCACTGGCTTAGCTCTGAGATGTCTATCTCTGTAGAATCTCTTTTCCCATAGCCAACAAAAGAACTGAATTGCTTTTGTGGTTGCCTGAACCAGAAGAGTGCTGCTGGGATTTTTTCATGCACTCTCCCTGTGCAGAAGAGTTAACATAATAGTGCAACATGACAAGACGTTGAGCCACAGTGCCAAGACAACTTGCACACTTTGCATTTTCCCTATTAGAGATGCATCAGTGATTCTGGAAGGGAAGGAGAGAAGAGGAAAGAGAAAATAGTGTGGAAGAGTCAAGTCCAGCCCAAAAAGCTTTTGTGTTTTCATGTTTGTACCGAGATGCAGCATTACAAGACAGTGATGATTTGCAGCATTCAAGTGTTGTAATAAATTTGCCCCTTTATTAAAACTATTTTCCCATGGGAAGAAAAAAAAAAAAGCCCTCACCAAAACAAGCAAAACCCAGAACAAAAAAACCCCAGACCATAAGCTTACAAACTGCATAGCTTTCTCAGCTTTGGCCCTCATGCTAAGATGAGCAACCAGAAAAAAACTAAAGCAAACCTTCTGGGATTTTCTGGGAAATATTCCCCTTCCCAGATCATAGCACCAAAAAACTGTGAGTTCCATTTCTTAATACCAGGAATCAAGAAACACTGATTTATGAGAGTTTTGAATGTGTTTTCCAATTTTCATTTTTATTCTGAACTCAGAGCTGATTTTAGGCTGGATTGTTCAGGGTTTTTTGCTTTAAGGGAAAGGAGTTTTGCGCTTTATCTCTGCATCCAAATCAGGGTTCTCCCCAGTGCCAATGCAGCAGCCAGAAATGTGCCTCAGTTGCTGTGGTGCCCCCTCCCATGGCAGCCCACTGTTCAGGTGCCCACCATGGTGTCCCCAGTCAGGACTCTCAGCCCTGCTCTGGCTCCCCCTTCTAACCCCAGGGTGCTGCATAGCAGGGAGCCTTTGAGCACCCAGGGTGCCTATTCTGGACCCGAGCAAACAAGCAGTAAAACCATGTTTGGGATCTCACCCACCTGCCCAGGCTCTGTCCCCTGCAGCAGAGCATGAGAACCACCACTGCCCTCCATCCCATTTGCACTCCACAAGGGAGCAGGGACTCCAGAGAGGCTTTGTAGCCCATCCTATACTGTGCTCCTGATCACACAGAGCCTGTGCTTTCTCACAGCTCTTGAATCCTTTTAATTTGCTGTGACTGGGAAAGGGGTTACCCATTGCTGACAAACTCCCTGCCCAGGACAGGCCTCTCTCCATGCTCCAGCACGTACAGATCTGTTCAGTCATATGAGAAGGCAATTCATTTTCAGCTTTTATCACTCTAAGTGCATTGGTAGATTATGGGGCAGGAAAGTGGTATGTTTTGTAATAGAAATTAGCTGAATTATAAATTAGAAATATTAAAATAGGATTACCTTTACAAAGGAAAGTATTATCATGTAGCTGTTACAAAAAAAACACCCTGTTGCTCTGATGGTTTAATACAGTCAACTTAAAATCTCAAGGCTGATAAAAGAGTTCACTCCCAGTGCTCCTTTTTTGCAAGTAAGGAGAAGATATTTGGATTGAATTCCCTTCCCACCCCCATGCTTCTAAAATGTTGCTAAATTGCATCATGGTATTACTGATCCATGAGGTGTTCTGTAGGTGTTTGCTCTTAAAGGTACACAAATCCCAGCTGTTTGTTAGGTGACAACCTATGCCTGGGGCCCTGGCAGAGACTATTAGCTTTACCATATAGTTGGCTTTCTGACAGAGATCTTTAATCCTGTGAATTATTTTTTTAGAAGAGCTACGTCAAGAATTTCAGAGTTGCTTTATCATCTCTGAATCAAATCTTGGCTGCAAATTCTGAACATCATCCCTACTTGAGAAGAGCAAACATAGGTATGTGCAATATGACAAGTGAGTCCTTCAGACCTATCTTGACAATTAAGTTTGTGGATTTACATCCATTATATAGATACAGTAGAAAAAGGGCAGAAGATCACAAGTTACTTTTCAATGTAAAGTCCCAATTTAGCCCCAGTACAGCTCTGCTGTACAGAACCACTAGCCTGAAATTTGCCACACATGCCAAGCTAGGGACAGAGAATATTTTTCAGTAAAAAAAAATTAAGTGAAGGCTTTTTGGTTTTTTCTATATGGCTCAGCAAAGAGTTACTCTCTGGTGAGACTTTGACTCCTGCACTGAACCAATCAACGTGTCTGCACAGAAACTGTCCTGCAAAAGTACTTTGTGCTCTGATAAAAAATTAAATATAGAAACTAGGCAAAGAAGAGCTACATTTTTAGATAGGAATCACTTTTCAGGAAAACATTTCCTCTTGGGCTTTTCCTTTCAGTTAAAAGTGTTATTCCAAACTACCTTTTTAAAGATCATAACATGAACTCTGACAAGTCTGGGCTTTTGGGGAAGGGCAAGGATTTTCATCAGATTCTCTTTATCCATCCACAGAGTCACATGCATAGGACCATTAGGCAAATCCTGTGGACAACTTTGGTGGCATGAGAGAGACAGGGAGGTGCACACCAGGTGGGCACATTCATGCCAATCTGTGTATAAAGCCCAAGGAGAAATAGGCTTGGCAAACACAGCAATCTCCTTCCTGCTCTGGAGAGCCCATTAGCCCATGACCTCTCTTTCACGGTGGCAAAACACCATTGTCTTGGCAGAGAATCACTGAGCCCTGAACTCACCAGGGAGAGAAATCTCTCCTCAAGGCCACCGGGTAGGTGCTGGAAGTCCCTCTCTTCTTTGGGCTTGCATCTCCAAAGATAACCGACGTAGAAAAATCTCTGCAAAAGCGGCTACACACTGCCGAAAGGGTGTGAACAATGGGTATGGGATTTGCCCTTCATCAGCTATGGGAATTCAGTCCGTCTCTTCTACAGCTGGTTGTGGAGAGAAGTCCTGAAAACCTAATAAAATGGGACCCAAGCATCAGACCATGTTGGGAACCATGTCCTCAGATCACCCTCTGGTTACGTTTATGCATTTAGGCTGTATGCAAAGTTTGTGGTGAGCTATAAATCCTAAATGGCGTTTGTATTGTTCTAAATGATACAGTATGAGAAATGTTAAGAGTCACAGCACAGTGTTTTCCTAAGCAAAGGCATACAGCCTGAAGCCAGGAATGAGGTAATTACTTGTACAATAGAAATGTAAATTCAGTAACCTGAATGGGGGGTGGAAGAAGACAGAAGTGATGCAAGTCCTTACAGAGCCAGGTCCCAGGAGTGAGTCGCAGGCACCAAGAGGCAAGCAGATTGGAAGCTTTTCTGCGGAGGAACATGGCAACCAGAATAGTTTCTCTAGAAGAAACCTTTAAAATCAGAATAAGAGGTAACAGAATATTCCATCCCCAGTGGCTGCGGACAATGAACTACCCCAGAAAGCCATCTGGGTTGAAGAAATAGCCAAAAAATACTTAATGCTAAGTACAACATTAATAATTCTTTTAGTTTATTAACTTTATTCTAGTATCACACACCCCCAGGCTTAAATAAACATCCTTTATCCTTCAATCTCGTCTAGTAAAAATGCTGACGGTCGAACAACATAAAACACAGTGTTTCCATTCCTACCGGGGTGGAATCAGAGGATTAGTGTGCTTTAACAACAAACAACAGCTGAAAAAAACCAACATTCCTGGGGTATCACAAACGCAGCAGCACAGACCTCCATTTAGCTGCTAGGGCAGAGGGGAAGAAAACTCCTTCAACAGCAGCTGGGCATGGGAGCCCCTCTGAAGTTCAGAAAGGGGCACAAAGGGTATCCAGCACAGATTGATGAGCAGCACTGAAAGTCTTTTTGCCTTGAGTTAAAAGTCACATACCAATACCCCCCACCCATAAAGCTAGAGCCCAGGATACATACCTGAAGGAGCCCAGGGTAGGAGGAGGAACACTGGAACCATAGGGAAGAGAATAAACAAGAGTGCCGCCAGCACTCTCACCTCTTGATCTCAGCAGGCAAACCCTCATCCCCCAGCTACTTCCCATCATCCTCCAACCGCTCTGTCTACACAGGCCACCTGAAACCCATAGCCCGAGGGCTCGCTGTCTGGCTAACAAACCAAGAGGGGCAGGATAGCTGTATTTTGGCCAGATCTGATTGAAAACTCCAGTCCTACATGCAGTAGGGCACTGGCAGTGAGCACCAGTTAAAGCTCAATAGCTGGTGAAAAGCAGCTCAGCATGGCCACCAAAGGTGCAACCTATGCATAGTTGCATGTAATTTACATAGATGCATGTAAATACATAGGTGCATTTACAATCAGCAATGCTCTGGTCTGTAAAATCCATCCTAGTTTCCTGTACAGCTCTGAAGACACAACTTGATATTTGCTGAGCTTTGGGAGTGGGGTGAGGACATGACTTCAACATCCTGAAATGTTTAAATAAATGGAGGCAGTAGCGTTTTGAAGTACTGCTTGTTCCTCTCGAGGCTTTGTCAAAAAAAAAAAAAGCTAAAAAAAAGTGTGACCTTGTGACATTTTTTATAAAACTCTGCTACATCAGAAAGTTTGAAATATAAACAGCTGCTTTTACTGACTACATCAGTGCAGCCAGGCTGGGCTGCCTAATCCTTGCGTAGCAGTGTTTATAAATACTGTTCAGACAGGCAGGTTAGATCAGATTTTCTCATGAGCTCACCCAGGATGGCTGGCTTTCATGGGCAGGCACGTTGTTATCTCTTTTAACAGCCAGCTTTTGAAAGCCAGCCACCGTTTTCAAAAAGTCAGTCCTGGGGAGGAGGTGGCAAAGGACAGCATCTTTCATCACAAACCTGACATGGGCAAAACTGTGCCTGCATTGACGCCACTCACTGTCAGGCAGAGCTGGGCCATTTCCAAGAGGCAGCAACGAAGCTGCTGCAGGGCTCTGGGCTCTCCCTGATGGGCACAGGCCTCTTGAGAACAAAGTGCCCCCAGAGCACTCTGGTTTTGCCCGGGGTGAGGAGGAGGTGCAGCAGCAAAGGATATGGAGCTAACCTCCTCCCTCTGCATACCTGAGAGCATCCCAGCTCACTGGCAGCCAAGGAATGCAACACCTCACACTGGAAGCACCAGTGGGGCAGGACAGAGAGCAAGGATGTTCATATTTCAATGAGGGTTGCTCACCTTACTCTTTCAGTGAGGGTTGTTAACATCAAAGGGCAGCAGTGCTTCCAGTTGCACCTCCTGGCACTGCAGTTCCTGGCCCTCAGGAGTATTTAACTCAGTGGCATGGACACCTCCATGGAGGGCAACATAGCCTTAGCTAGGGGAAAGCATCTTGCAATTTCCCCTCCTTAGAAAAAATAAAATGAAGATGCACTACCAATAGAGCTTCAATTGTAGGAGGATGACTAATTAGAGCCTAGCTTTGGATGGCCTGTGCCTGGCAAGAAAGCGTTAACTCAGACCTTCTCAGCCAAGACACACAGAAAATTACCTTCAGTTTTGCTGCATTTCAGCCCATCACTACAGAGGTGTTTCACTGCCAAGAGATAACGGCAAATACAGGGCTGCAGCCCCAGGGAAAAATTAATCCATCAGAAGTGAAGGGAGAAAAGTCCCACAAGAAAAGCGGATTAAAGAGTGTTTTGAAGAGCATGGCACAAGGGCTGATGTCTGACGCCACCTCAGTGCTTGCCCCTGTGCTGTCCTCACGCCGTCGTCGTCATAACAGCCGTCGTGGCTGCGGGGCACGAGCTGCCCTTCCTGTCAAAAGCCATTTCATGGCAATCGTGCTGTGGGCATTTGACTGGTGTGTCAGAAGAGCCCAGAGGAGACAGAGGGAGGTGACATTATTGCTGCCGCAGAGGAAAAGTGCAGATAATGAAAACTGCGATTGTGTCAACAGTGCTGCTGAGGAAAGGCTTTTTCCTCTCTATGTTTCTATTGTTTTGAAAAGAAAAGCAAACCCCAAAGTGCTGGCAAAAAAAGTGGTTTTATGGGAGCCCACTAAAACATGCACCTAGTGTGAAGCCATTTGAGCTCACTGGCTCCGCTAGTGTTAAACCCAAGGCATGTCTCTGTGAAGGATGTTGGCAAAAGGGTCTTTTCCCATGTTTCCTTGTCTGTCCTTCCTTAGTGCATGTGTGGTGCCAGCACAGCTGAAAAAAAGAAGCAGACAAAAAGCCATTATAGTTGCATGTATGCTCAGGAGGGGCCAGTGCATAACAGCTCTGTGGTGAGTGTCTGAACTCCCGTCGCAGACCCAGCCCAGAGCGGGAGACTCTTGCATTCATCAAGCCCATGGGGCACAGAAGCTCTCTTTCTTTCCCAAACTCCATCAGTCCTGAGGAAAAAAGCCAAAGCTCAGGTGTTCGGGTCACCCTGACCACAACTCCATGGGATTTGGTAGTGAACAGTGGGAAGGTTAGTTTTGGCCCATTTGGATCACAAGGTGCAGAGGGCTGCATCCTGAGGGCCAGTATTTGCCTAAAAAGGGTGATCCACCTAGATGATTTCTACCAGAGGGCATAAATTATCTTCAATCTCCACTACCAAGGGCTGTGATAAGAGAGGGGGGAGAAGCATGGTCAGTTACTAGCCCATGTCCTCAGGAGAGAAGGCTTCCTCCATTCCTCTCTCCCTCAGCTGATTTCAGCTGAATTCAAAGGCATATCAGACGTATAAGTCTAAAAAAAATTGAACTTCCACAAGGCTGATGAGACATAGCAGTCTGGGAGAATAAAAGATCCCAGGGAAAAGTATGTGGCCAAGACTGGGCACAACTAGCCAGTGGGTCAACAAATGCCAGTCATCCAGCTGTCCCCTGCCTGGGCACCTAGGGAACACAGCCAGGCAGCCAGGAGAAGGAGGCATAGATACAGCCTGCCCAGGGTCCTCCAGGTCTTCTGCTCATGGGCCAAAGCTTCAAACAATACAGGATATTGCTGGGAGGGAGGGAGGGGGGAAAACAATGTTTAGAGCCACTTTCCATGACTGCTTTCCTTAATGAGAGGTTTCCATGCTTTTGATAGAGACTCAGCATCAAACTCCTTGGCTGAAGTGTGAACGCACATGATCTAGGTTGAAAAGAACCTCTGTATTTTCAGAGGTGATGGAGATTTGTCCTGTATGCTACATGAACAGAGTTTTCTGCTCAGGGTTGCACACCTTTCTGCAGCAGGTTGCAGTTAGAGCTCTAGGCTTGATGCCTACAGATATTTATACAGATTCTGGTAGCTAAGTCCTTTGAGCCTTAAAATTAAATATTGAAAAATTGAGAGCAAGCTAATCACTTTCAGTTGTAATTGAATAGGCTTTACATGACATCAGGCAGAATGAATGCTCATCAGTCCTCTTAGTCTCTCGATTACAAGCAAAAAGTGGGGAAAAGAATAAAAAATTCCTTCACCTTTGCTTGTGTATCACAAAGTGGAAGAAAAAGAAACAAAGGAATCAAACAGATGTAAGCCCTTCTTTCACAGCCCATTTTATAGGTTTCTTTAGAAAACCCCCAACCCCACAAGGATCTCTATTAAAAGACAGATCCAGTTCCTGTCAATTATGACATGACTTACAGAAGTAATGCAGATTTGTTTTGCTTATGGTTCTCTGTGCATAGCTGGTGGTAATTGTTCATGCTGGGCAGTGGGGCATTCTTCTTTGTGAAAAAAATCAATAAATATTTAATTCATAAATGTAAGAAAGGTGATGAGCAAAATATACAACTAATAAAGATAAATAGCTTTCGTACCCATGAAGGTTTCTTATTAAAGAGTCAGGAGAAAAAGTGTCCCTGCTGGGCAAAGCGAACAAAATAAATGGTGGACTTTATACTGCAGACACAGCCTTAAAAAAGAAAAAAAAGGAAAGAAAGAAAGAAAAAAAGAAGAAGACACCATTAATGCATCATTAATGCTGAGTGTTTAAATCTACAGAAGCCAGCACAAACATGAAGGAAGATTCCTGCGGCAACATTAATTGGGACTTATTGCGGACTGTGTTATTGATGATTGCATTTATTCAGTTGCATAAACAAATTGCCAAAGCCATATACAACTGGAATGCAAATAAGGGATGTGCAGTCATGTGTTTTCTCCTACACTGTGAGACCTGCCAGGTAACAAGTGCAGCAGATATGGCTTATGGGTCACCCACAGATACACACGCACATATATATATTACGTGTACAAGCATAAGGCAAAAATCCCACCCAACCTACTGAATCTTTGAGTTATGCCTTCCAGTTATTTGTGTTTATTTATTTGCAGGCAAGTTAACAAAGATGGGGCCAACAATGCATTCTTTTAGTGTTTGCATAATTTAATTTGCTTCATCTGTTGTACCAGCAAATGCTGAGACATGACAAGAATGTAACAATCCTTAAGTGGTAAAGTACTTCTATTAAGTCATTTCTATGGCCAGATGAAAACTCTGTGTTATTTCATGTCCCATATTGCCAGTAAAACCACAGCTGAGCTAACATGCTCCAATCCCTATGCCTGTTTTCCAAAGTACAGCGTCCTGGGGACATATTCTCTAAATTGCCTAAAAAGGCTTTGGAACCACACAAATGCAGCCCAGAAGAAAGACCACATCCATCACTAGTTCTGTGCCAGAAAGGCTAACAGTTGTCCTGTTGCCAGCGAGTAACATTGGACTGTATCAGTACCAGGCAATCAAAACCCAGGAAGTGGTGCCTAGGATGATGCTGAAGAGAGTATTATTTGCAACACTGAGT
>NW_008655407.1:104963-111481 GCF_000695815.1 Acanthisitta chloris | reverse complement strand
CCTGCTGCAATTACAAAGGTAGCGATAGGAAATTGCCCCTTATGCCCAGGTAGGCTATTAACCTTTCAGAGAATGGGTAAAGTGTGGGTCATCCTCTCAAACCATTCCCATTTCACAGGGGAAGTACTGACCCTCCTATTGAATGCTGTGGATTGAAGTGAGAATTTTGGTGTCATGGCGTTTTGTTCAAGATTAAATCAAGTGCAAAAAAGTGATCCCAGATACTTTATCGAGTTGCCCGAGGTCATACACTGTGATAGAACCCAGAGCTGCCAGCTTCCTCACTCGCACTTCCCATGACCAGCCAGTCTCTTCCCACCTTTTTGTGCCTCTTCTTTTGTCACAAGAAAATAATGGAAGTGCTTATGTGGTGTTACATCTTCTTTGCTACTTTTTTTCCAAGTTCTCCAGCATCTGAGCATGGGGTGAAACAGACAGGGGGGAATATTCTGCCTAGATGATTTAACTAATCTCATGCAAATGTACTCAGCAGTCTTGGTACCCATTGTGCTTTCACCTACATAATGGCCAAGCCAGCTGCATATTGCTTTTTCCAAAGATAATAGCATTTTTATGCATTATTCCTTAAAGCTTTTTGTGCTCACACACTGAAAAACAGCTCCAGCTGAGGAATAGCTGAAGTCAATATGCTTAGTCTCTGCCCAGGTAATTATGCATCCTCCTCCCATGTTAGCTTAAGAGAGTATGATAATGATAGGACATCACTAACATGTCTTTTTTCCCCCCTTTTCTTACTTTCAGCATATAGAATGGAAAACTGCAGTTAAAGAGTTATCATCACATTTTCTGACATATACTGCCTACTTCTCTTGCATCTGAGAAACAGGAAGGATTTTGCAGGCAACACAAAACATGGAAGAAATGGTTTAAACAAGAAAATAATAACCTTGCCTCTCCTGGTATGAATTTATGTGATTTCATGATTTCTTAATTGTCCAAGTCCAGAGGAAAAGGACAAAAGCCAAAGGACTATACGTATAGTATCCTTTAGTGACAGAAGCAAAGCCAAACCATTCAATAATGGTAACAGAAGAGTTTCAGCTCCTCTTCCACATCCCTCACTGACTCTCAAGTTAATTTGCTGGTGATAAAATCCACCTTGATATACATTCTTCCCAAGGAATTCGGAATGGTTATGAAAATGAATGCTAGTGACTTTTCCCTCTTCACAGCTGACCAGATGTTACTTCTGCCCACACTCATATAAGCTAACCAATACACGAAGAGTTTTGAATAAAGGTTGGGATTTCAAATCTGAGACCAAGGGAGATGAAGTATTTGGATGAAGGGAGTAGGGTGGGTTGCATATGAGAAGACAATCAGCTTGTCACCTCAACTATTATGTTGAAAAGCTTCAGAAATGTGGCACCTTGTCCTGGTTTTGGGTGGGGTAGAGTTAATTTTCTTCACAGTGGCTAGTATGGGGCTATGTTTAGGATTTGTGCAGAACAGAGTTCATAATGCAGAGATGTTTCTGTTGTTGCTGAGCAGAGCTTACACAGAGCCAAGGCCTTTGCTGCTTTCTGTACTGCCACACTGGCAAGGAAGTTGGGGATGCATGGGAGATTGGGAGGAGACACAGCTGGAACAGGTGACCCAAACTGACCAAAGGGATATTCCATACCATATGACAACATGCTCAGTGTATAAGGTGGGAGGAAGAAGGAGGAAGGGGGGACATCTGGAGTGATGGTGTTTGTCTTCCCAAGGAACCGTTACGCGTGATGGGCCCTGCTCTCCTGGAGATGGCTGAACACCTCCTGTCTGTGGGAAGACGTGAATTAATTCCTTGTTTTGCTTTGCTTGTGTGTGCACTTTCACTTTCTCTATTAATCTGTCTTTATCTCAACCCATGAGTTTTTCTAGCTTTTACCCTTCTAATTCTCTCCCACTGGTGGGGGAATGAGCGAGCAGCTGTGTGTGGCTTGGTTGCTGGATGGGATTAAACCACAACATACCTGTAATAACAGATCAGAAAGTCACAACTTGCATATAGGCCCAGTATATTAAACCTGGTTTTAAAAAAGGAATGTTAGAAAACTTACAAAAAATGTAACTGCTTGAATTTTGTAATAACCAGCCTTTAACTTATGCTCTTGAGAGAGCATTTTGACTGTTGATCTATCTACAAACAACCTTTCAATCCATTGGCTTCCATGGGCTTTGGGAAATTCCTGCAGATTTTGGCAGTTATTGGTTTATATCCAAGGTCCATGCATTACAGAAGCACAAAATCTATTTTTAGGCTTTAAACAGATATGGAGAAAGCTCCAGCCCTCACTCCCCTCTGACTACAAAAATATTGCTACTTTCATTGTACTTGTGTCTCATGCTGTTTGATCATTGTTCAGTGTCTTTCAAGTTATTTTCATTAGGAGGAGAAATTGCTGAGGGATTCAGGTAATTTTATGCAAATCTGTTGATTTTGAAAAGAAAAAAAAAGACATACAAAAGCCTTGAAGACAGTCTGAATCAAATCAGAGGTAATTTCCTTGTCATTGTCTAGCCTGCACTCAAACTTGTAATAAGAATTTTCAGCCATTCTCTCTGAATTGTATTTCCAACACTTTTTTTCTCTCTCCAGGACTTTCTAGATCCTATTTTTCCTGCTTGTTTCATGGCTACTCAGGAAAACACACCCTCCAATGACAGTATCTTATTGCTTAGATCTGAATTTGAGCCCTAGAAAAATATTTTCACTTTCTTTTTTCTGCTTTTTTAAATTACCCAGAACCTACGTTTTGGACACTGAATCGATTAGTTTCTATTCCAGAAAAGAAGATTATCATCTTCCTTCACTTCTCCTGAATGAAAGACACAATCACGCTGACATGCTTTAATTAAGCTTCACCTGACCACCAAGAAATTCAGACGTATTTTAAGACAGATGATATCAGCAGAGGTAAATAAAAATAAATTGTGGAGTCAAAAATCTTCCAGAATTGGAAACAATGAGCAGCAGTACCATGTACCGCTGTGGTGATGTAAAAGCCCACAAGGACCATTGTGAAGATTGTGTGTTTGAGTGAATGCCTGGTGAACATGCATACGAGAACCATAGCTCTCAAGTATCTGCTGGAGATGGAAGGGGTAACCCCCAAGGACCATATCACTCTGACAGTGATAGAAGCCCAAATATTCTCCTTTAGAAGGGATAAAAGGAGAAAGTGGTGGACTTCACTTGTCATTCTAGTTTGCTAAATTTCACCCAGGTGCATGAAAACATCCCTGCATTGTTACATGGAAACCAAAACCAAATTCATCAGAGCAACTGTATTTGGACCTCCAACTTTTCCTTAATACTTGTGCTTCAAAGCAGCTTCTTCCACCTCCAGCTTCAGGAATGTCCAAATACACTGTAAGAAAGTGGCTTGTAGAGTAACAAAGTTACTAAGAGGATTCTTGGTGGGTACCATGGGGCCACTACAAGACGAATGCTGGAGAAGGACTTCAAATGACAGGAAAATGAAAACACTGTTGGGAGGCTGAGGGTTTGGGGTGTTTTTTCGCCTGATTCCATTTCCAATTAAGCCATTTAGTGAAAGTAATATTTGGTCAAAGCAGAGTGTGATTTTCACAGAACAACAATAAAATATTTAGTATGTTTATGTTTCCCAGAATTAAAAACAAACCAGAACAAAATGCACAGAACAAAACATTGCTCTGAAATAGGCAGACTGGATTAGTCTTTTGCTGGAATACCTCTATTTTTTCCCTATGTCTGAGAAACACTAGGCAACTGACAATTCCCACTTCACCAATAGGAGCCAGAGATGCTCCATCTGTGATGAGTTCCGATCTCTTTACAGTCCTGCTTACAGCTGCCATCCTAATTTAAGCATTATACAAGAAAGTTTTTCCTACTTATAAGCTCACTTGGCTGGACTCTGGTCCTCCAGGTCACTTAAGTACACATTTAACTAAAGTGCAAGAGCAGTTTCTCCAACTTAAGAGAGGACCTGACACTGTCAGCAGGGCCAGGCTGTTTGAAGTTAAGCACATGCTTAAGTGCTTTGCTGGATTTTTGCCCAAACTGTCAATCTTTTATAGTTAATCATTTATCACCCTGCTTATGTTCTGGTAGTTATGCTTCAGTGTGCAAATATGTAAATTGCTTTCATAAAGCTCCGAGCAGTGAGCACAAATAATGCTTTCTCAGCCCTTTGCAGGAGTTCTTCAGTCCTGTGACACCTCAGATAGATAAAGTGGCACTTAGAACTGGCAAGAAAGTTACTTCTCCCTTAATTAAACAGAATCATTACCGTGTTCCTCTTCTTAATAGTGAGGAGCATTCACAGACTTGCAAAATAAGCAAATAAATAATGCCATTTAGCTCTAATCTGACAAGTATCACACACTTTGCCTTTAGAAGCATGTACATCGATCCATCTTCCACCACCACTCCAAGAGTGAGAAAGGGAGCAAGCTGTCAAATGCAGGATAAGTGTATTTGCATAACTTTGGCACAGATTAGGTTAAATAACTGCCTACAAGGAGGGTATTTGCAATGTATCACAAGGTAATTCTCCCAAACTCCAATGACCATTTAAATTTTTCTTTCCCTCCTGAGGTTAATTGCTGTGAACTACAGCAGAAAGTCACCTCCACTTACCTCTGCCCTGTTGCTTTGCATTCAGAAAGCTCACAGCTCCTGTGATTTTTCACTAAGAATTAAAAGTGCCACGAGGAGAGAAAATATAGTTACTGCCATTCAGTTCCAATACATTGTACTGGAATGATAGGCAGCACTGGTGCCTCACTGAAATAGAGCCTTAAAACATAATTAGTTGCAGTTCTATAGATTGCAGAGCCAGTTATTTTGTGCCCCTGCCCATGGGGCCTTCCATGCACCCACTAATGAAAAGACTGCTTTTCCCCAGATGTCAGGTACTTTTGCAAGAAACGAGTACTGGGAAGGGAAAATGATAGAGTCTGTTCCCTTGCTCTGTAGAGCAACTTTTTGTAAAAATTTATTCTCTGTCAAGTGAACTGCCTGAAAAAAACCCCGCAGTCAGCTACTTTTTCTAAGAGGAAGCTTGAACACTGCTCAGATTGAGTCATATTAAAACGAATTAATGCCGACAGCTGGTCTCACAATCATTATTGAAAAAAACCTTCAAGCTTTAAGTATAGTTTTAAAACTCTTCTTAAAAAAAAAAAACAACCAAACAAAAAAGGAGCAAACTAAGCAAACAAGCTCCCCCATGATACACTGGTTGCCATCATGACCTACCGAACAGGATAAAACTCATGTCTTGAACTGTCCTGGGATCAGGCACTTACTCTGCAAATGCTCCCAAGCTTCTGCTGCAGAGCTGGGCTGGCAGGTCAGGTCCTGGGCCACCCAGGACACAGGTCTCTGGAGGAGCAAGAGTAGAAAGGATTTTTGAGGGGAACCACTGAAAGTCATGCACGGGAAAAAAGTCTTAGGCAGGGTTCACGTAATGGATGTTTTAGGACTGGCAGGGAAATAAAGCTCCAGGAAATGGAGGAGCCTCGGAAAAGATTTCAGAAGGGTTGTGTTCAGTTCTGCATGGAGATTTGGCTATCATCCCAAATACTAGGATGCTTTACTTCAGTATGTAATTCTTTCAAAATGACACTCATGTTCATTTCTACTTTCGTCTGTAACTACTGGTTAATTACTAAGGTACATGAAAGCAAATAAGTTTGTAGCATTTTAAAAGAAATATAATGTGTTAACGTAGGTTAGGAAAGCCACAGAAAGATACCAGTTGTATGAAAAAAATACACGGTGGCAAAACAGATTATTTTCCTTTCACAGTAGGTCAGATATAACAAGCATCCTACTCAAAGCCCATGACGGAAAATATCCACTCATTTTTGGAGATCTGGTGAGATGGAGACACAAACATTCGAGCAGCTAAATATAGCTCTGGATAGCAGTGCTTTGTACAAGAAGTTCTAGTGTCTCTTAACTTAATATGGGAATTGATACAAAAATAAAATCACGATATTTTCAGAGTTTGTGTCTGCTTATGTGCTCACTGGGACTCACCCCACCAAATTTTAGCCCCTGTTGAAATTGCTCTGCAGATTTTGTCTTGCACTGTCTCACATGCCAAGAAGGCAGAATAATGATGTCCAGCACTAAAAGGCCATGTCTATTGAGATATATAAAGGTTACTCCACAGAAAGTCAATATGAGAACTGCACTGAAAATGCCTTGTCCTTTAGCATTTCTGCAAGAGTGATAAGCTAAGTTTAATTAGAGGAGTTTAGGTCTTGGTCAGAGATTTTCTGAACCCTAAATACCAGTGGTTCAATTCTGCAATGTTTGTTACTGGACACATGCCCTTTGGATCAGCTTGTGGTTGCTGAAGTTTGGGGTTGGGCTTGAGCACGTACTGCTGGAGCAACAGTGCAAAGCCCTTCAGAAGGAAGAGGAGGCAGTGGGAACAGTGAAGAGCCATGCTAGTGACACATGACTTTCTCGTATTTCTCCTCTCTTCTTGCTATGTGTGCTGGTTTGGGCT
>NW_008655407.1:67260-104694 GCF_000695815.1 Acanthisitta chloris | reverse complement strand
ACATCTGGAGTGATGGTGTTTGTCTTCCCAAGGAACCGTTACGCATGATGGGCCCTGCTCTCCTGGAGATGGCTAAACACCTCCTGTCTGTGGGAAGCAGTGAATTAATTCCTTGCTTAGCTTTGCTCATGTGTGCAGCTTTTGCTTTCTCTATTAAACTGTCTTTATCTCAGCTCATGAGTTTTTCTAGCTTTTACCCTTCTGATTGTCTCCCCCATCCCATTGGTGGGGGAGTGTGTGAGAGGCTACGTGGTTCTTGGCTGCTGGCTGTGGTTAAAACACGACACTGTGAGGCAAAAATGTTCAATCTGGGTGTGACTGCATTTGCAGTCATTTAAATTCCCCAGGCCTGACTCTATACTATCCTGTCCCTTGCTCAGGCACTGGCCCAAGCACCAGGCATACAGGACTTGGTGGCCTGTACACTGGGTACCAGGACAATTCAGGTTAGGAAGGACTGCCTTGCAGTGGAGGTGGTACCCTGAGAAGGAGGGTGCAGATGGCAAGAAATTCAGAGCAGAAGTGGGCTCCATCACTGGTCATGTCCATTGCAATCACAGATGGCTGGGAGGATCTTGGTGTGATGCTTTCTCTCCCCCTCTCAGAGAAAGCACTGGATGACATCCAGCCATTAACAGGTTTGTCAGCAGTACTGACCTGAGTGAAAGGTAAACCTGTATGTCAGCTTCACCTTATGTAACACTGAAGGAAAAAAGGGCATTTGCTCTTACAACTCGCATAAAAAATAAAATGCAAACAAAACAAGGTGTGTTTTCATCTCTTTCCACTTGATATTATCCACCTTCAAAGTTAGAAAGTTATGACGCTTGCTGCCAAGCATAAGTCAATAAATAAAGAAAATATCAACAAGCTTGATTTCAAAGGTCATGGGAAGAGGGCGAGTGCCAGGTTTCAGCCTTCTCCTTCCCCTTTTCAGTCCTCAAATGCTAAAAACTATGTTCTGCCCTGGGGCAAGGAGAGAGCCCTCACAGGAAGCAACTGAATTCAGAGCCTCTTTAAGCCGATGAACTGGATCCAAGCCCGAACATCCTTATGAATATAACTAGTCCAAGAGAAAGCAGTGAGGAGAACTGTAAACAATTTGGAGATCACCAGCTGCTGTGATGGTTCCAGCTCACCACCAGCCCCGTCTCATGAATGACCAGGACTAATCTGGAACTGTCCCACACACATGGCAGCACTACAGGACGGGTCCCCAAACCTCCTCTAGCCATGGCAGCTCACAAAGCAGCTGCTCAATGACAACACACAGGAGAAGAAGGGTTCTTGCCTTCAGGCTGGATGAAGCCATGTGATGATGGAGAAAGGGGCACCTAGAGCTGCCTCACCACTCTGACACAGAGCATACCCCAGAGCAGGTGAAAGACACATCTTCTCCCTTCCCTACTACAACTATAGCTCCCCAAAACATTCTCTTCTGCTGACTCCTGCTCACACCATCCCACATCAATCAAGATGCAGAAGCAAACCTGGCACCCTTCATGCTCTCATCCTCTTTGCCAAAGGCATCTGGGAGGAGTGCTCTCACCACTCCAAAGCCACAGAAAAAGGGACTGCAGAATTCACACGGACAATTTTGAAAAGCAATGAGCATTGCATCCTTACAAATTAGCTGGGGTAGTAGGAGCTGAAATAACATTTGTATTACGGCTCAGCCAAACCAGACTGCAGTTTAAGGTTTGGGTAAGAGCAAGGTTTGGGTAAGACCAATGTTCATTCATACCTTTGTTCTCATTCAAGGATGTGAAGACTGTGGCAGACTTACAACTAACAGGCACAGCATACATTGAAATCGTCAAAGCTTGTAAAATCTGATTTACTTGGTGAGGGGGAAGGGGAAGTCATTTAGTTTGATTCATAAAAGGTCTTGATACAATCTAAGCTTCATCATCTCTGAAGAAACAGCTCACTCCCTGGACGGATATCAAAAGGCTGCTGTGTATAGCCTTGATAACACAATAGTAGAGAACAATTCCTAGTGCTGAAGATTACAAGATCTTTGTATCAGCTGATTTTCAGTACAGCTTCTCTCACATTACAACACCTGATGGCCACTCCAGGTTTAGTTAGCTTTTCCGAGGTCCATGCATCCGAAAGCAAGAAGACAGAAGCTTTGCAGAGGTTTTAAGTTTGAAAAAAAATAAATGCAGACCCAGGAATAAATAACAATGTCAGTCTACCTCCCTTTCCCTGCCTGAGGTTTTTGCTCTCTGGAACCTCACCTGCTGTAGGAGTCAGAGTCTACAGCTCTCCTGCAGGTCAAAGGCAGCAAGCAGGAGGGCTCAGGGTAATTCTGCCTTCATGCTCTCAACATAAAACACAGGGGCTGGGTGATACCTTCACTGGCCTGCAAGGCTCTGCTGGCTCCGGAGCTGCCCTTTCTGTGACCTGAGTCCTGCCTGGACTCCGTGAAGAGGGATGATGCTCAAAGACCCACAAGTAGAAAAGAAAGCTTAAACCCAGCTGAGTACAAAATTTAAAATATAAAAATTTAAAAAAACAAAGACAAAAAAATAATTCCCTACCTAAGCTGCTAAGGTTGGGGAGGACTTTTTATTGCTGCTGACATTTGTTTCTGGAGAGGAACATGCATTCGTGGGAGGGAAGAGACAACTTTGTCACACACCCCATGGGGCTCTGTGAAGTAGCTGAGTGGGAGAATTTTTGACACCTCCCTATGCTGGAGCAAACCCAAAAGTACAGGCCAAGACTCCAGCAAGAGCCTCCCCTGGGGAGATGTGAGAACAGCACAGCCAATCCTGCCTCTCCATGAGAGCTGCTCTCCAGCACTCCTGCAGCATGGGCTAGAAACCGAATTCACAATGGCACAGAGATGCAAGGAACCAGCAGGCAAAAGGGAAAGGTCAGCTAAGGTCGTTACCACCATGGCCCAACCAGAGCAAAGTGCAAACAAGAACAGACTCCTGCGGAGCAGTACTGGGGAAAAGCAACACACATGTTGCAAATGTTTCCCCATGCTCTTTGTCCCCTTTCTTTTACAAGACTGGATGTAAGAAACAAAGCCTACTTTGTAGAAAAAGACACTACGGAAACCATAAGCAGAAAGAGTGATTGCTGCAGACTGTACTTTGCACATCCATTTCCACATGCCTGCATACCAGAGTACAGAGATTACTCCTACTATCACAGATGAGGAGCACCAGATGCAATGGGCTGATATGCTGTTTTATTACCAGCCCCCTGTGGTAAGAAAAGACATTAGGTTTGAGCTCCTGTGCATTCTCCCGGGGAGCCTGCAGCGCCAGCAGTATTTACCTCCAGTATTTTCTCTTAATAGGTAGGACATCCACTTGGTCTTGTCATAGATAACAAGCAGTTTCGACAAGTTTGCAGAAGATGTGCCTTGGGGGTGGCAGCCTTGCAAGTCCCAGATTCCTACTTTTCAGTCAATTTCTTCACATGACACCAATGCCAGCTGCTCGGCTGCTCCCATCAGTGAATTTGCTCTACAAACAGTAGTTCTGCAAAGAAAACACTCCAGCAATGGAGACTGGGATAGTACCTGTATGTACTGAAGTAACAGTACTGTAGACAGAGGTCTGGAGACATCAGTTAGGTCACAGAAAGCTGACGATACAGTACCCTGCATTGATAGAGCACACTGCAGATACCTGTAGACTGGGGCTGAGGTGATGATAGCTTTCCATAGCAGACACTCTCTGGGTCCAAGAACAAGTGTGGCGGATTCCCATGCTTACACAGTCTTTGCTGTAGCAGCAACTTTCCACATGCTCATGGTTGCTCCTTGCCTTGGTTGTACGGTACAACTATCAGCAGTGGGCACATGCTCACCTTCTGATGTGTGGTCTGCAGGTATAGCCTATAACAAATGCAAAACATCTTCTTTGGCTGAGGCCAGCTGTATTAGCAACATGCCCAGTAGGACCACTCGACCACTACCTAGTGGAAAAAATTACTCTCTCATCACTGCTCAGGCACTTGCAAGAGACACTCCAAAGCTGCATGGATGACTGCAGGCCTGTGATGTGATTTTCTTCTAGTACTCAACAAGCAGATGGAGGTTTGTGACTGGTTTCTCCCAGCCAAGCTTCCTGCAGAGGGATGACTAGTTTCCAGAGCGTTAAACAGACATGTGACCATGGCCAAATGCCAGATGGCTGGAAAGAGCATTGGAGCAGCCCTCACGATGCACGTCTAGCCTTGGCTGCCAGCATCATGTACCATATGTATCAGCTCTCAGATAGAGAGGCCTGGCTGCAAGTTGGGAGTGTGACACAAGGGTATTACATGGCACAATTTTTAGTGAGGCCATCATACAATAGGCCAGAATGAACAACATTTTTTCTTTCCCTTGCTTGCTTCCCTGTGCAAAGGGATCTGCATTTAAGGCTCTTTTAGTGATGGCGTAGACAGAAAAAGCGGCTTCAAAGGCAGGACACCTAGCCTTTGGCAGAGCAGGAGGTAAAATTTTTGCTTCAGGGGATACCATTTTGTGTAATTCTCACAACAGATGACTTCAGGGAATGACGATGCACTGAGGGGCAGGTGAGTACTGTAGTTTGTGCCACTTAAGCAACTGTAGGCGAGTGGAAGGAAGCTGATGCTTGTTGGAAGGGCTACAAAGTTACAAGTCTATGGCAAAGCCTCATGCAATGGAGTTACATGAGCCCCTGGAGCACCCACAACAGCAGAGCCTTTAAGCATCCTGGCTCTTTGCTCTCACTTGTAATCAACATACAGCCAGGGGATTTGTTCTGCATTTGACTCCTAAGGCAGCCATTACCCACACTGATGTCTGCAATCATGAACAGAATATAAGTGGAAAGAAAAACAAGGAAACAAAGAAAAAAAGCCCCTATGTGACATCACTCTCTGCAAACCAGCAACTCCAGCTGCAGTTTGACAACCCCTTTACGCTGATCTAACTCTGGGCTGTCACTGAAATGATTAGCCCTAACCCTCTTGCCCACCCTGCCATAAACTGGATCAGGGAATTTGAATGCTATTTACCGTTCTTTAATCAGGCTCCTTTTCATTTGGATCAGCTACCTGAGCACATACTGCTCAGCCTGCCCAAGCACAGGATGCAGCAGGAGAGAGTATGATCAGGGGCAACAATTCTGCTGTGAGATTGGCTAAAAGATGTTGTCATACAGGAACAGCCTCACACCAGTACACCAGTCTTAACCTGCCTCAACATATTCTCACACGCACACTGAAACAACTTGCAAAAAGCATAGTTAGTTTCAGAGATATTAAAATGTGTATGCTGCATCAGTTACACACAAATCAGTGATCTGCCCAGACTGATTTTGTTCATGCTTTAGTCTGTGATATGCTTGTGTGAGACATGAAATGAAGCTAGATCTTTGCAGACTTCTAACCAGAATAAGTAAGTGTGAGACAAACACTGGCAGGCAAATTACAAGAACAAAAAAAAAAACCACCAAAAACCCAAGAGATGGTTGCCTATTTATTTTAAAAAGAATTTTGTTGCCATTTTTATTTTCAAGAAATGTGTACACTTGGAGAATCACACAGAGGTTTTCTATCCCCGCTGATGTCTAAATGACAATCCTCAAAACGCATTTAATCTGTGTCAGCAAAGCACTCTGATCCCTGGATGGGCTTTTGGCACTCTAGTCCATTAACTTGTGCTTACATTCCAGAGGTGAAGGATGCTCCAGAGGAAGCCTGAGGATGTGAACAAGGTGAAACATTCATTGCTTTATCATGTGGAATGGTGCTTAGTCCTTCTGGAAAGTTCAAGTCTCTGTGTAGTTAGCAGCTGGGCCAGTCCATTCATCAACATCATAAAAATAGTCAGTGACATCACCAGCACATAGTGGCTAATGCTGCAAGGAGGAGACAGATAAAAAAAGTAAGAGAAACATACAAATTTTCAGAGTAAAAAAAACCCAACCCTGGCATAAACAACCCTTTTATTTCCTTTTTAACTAGGCCTAATTATTGGCCTAGGATGTAATTTTATATATGCTGCTCCTAGAAGACAAGTATTATAGCAGCACTATCACGTAAAAACCAAAGTCTGTAACAAAATAGTTCTGAGAAAACAGAAAACACAACTGAGCATATACCAAGTGAGTAAGAGGTACTAGGTGTACTTCTCATTCAAATGGGTAATTCAATATATGTGACTGAAACAATTGCAAAACTTCCATTTGCTGTGAACTGTAACACAGGATCTATGGAGAGCTTGCTATCAGGTAGGCATTCCTTGGTACTAAGACAACCCAGATATTTATGTCAGCTGAAGCACAATTTTCTAGAGAAAACACTATTCCAGTGACAAATACCTTTAAGAGAAAAAACCAAACAAACCAAAAAGCCACTACTTTTCACTCCACATTTCTAAAACCTGCAGAATTCTCTGCTGTGGTAATACATGGTTTCAAAGAGATTGAAGAGATGAGTTCAAGAGTGGTTAACAAACACAATATGAAAACGCAGCAGCTGGGTTAGGAAGTCCTTAAGTCACTAATGATTAAAAGGTTAACAAGCAGAGAGCTTGTTCTCCACTTGCTCAGATTCTATTGCCTGATGTTCACTAGTGTTACAGATGGGCTGTTGAGGGTCACACAGATTTAACCTAGCATATTCAGCATCCTGTGTTCAAGGGTTCAAGGCTCTTTTGGAATTAAATCTGGCTACGGATGTCATGAATAATAGGAAGGGCTTCTTCAAAGACATCAATATCAAAAGGAAAACTATGGAAAACGTGGGCTCACTACTAAATGCAGAGGGGGCCCTGGTAACAGAGGGTACAGAGAAGGCAGAGTTACTGAATGTTTTCCTTGCTTCAGTCTTCACTGCCAAGGCCAGGCTTTCAGGAATCCCTTCCTGACCCAGGAGATCAGGGAGAATTCTGGAGGAAGCAGACTTCCTCCTGGTGTGGGAGAATTGGGTTAGAGACCATTTAGTCAAACCTGACGTACACAAGTCCATGGGCCCTGATGGGATGCCCCCATAAGTGCTGAGGGAACTGGAGGACATCAATGTCAGGCTACTCTAAATCATCTTTGAAAGCTCATGGTAGTCAGGAGAGGTGCCTGAAGATTGGTAGAAAGCCAGTGCCATCCCCAGTCTTCAAAAAGGACAAGAAGGAGGACCCAGGGAACTACAGACCAGTTAGCCTCATCTTCACCCCTGGAAAGGTGATGGAATGGCTCATCCTGGAGGTCATCTCTAAGCACACAGAAGACTAGAAGGTGATTGGGAGTAGTCAATATGGATGCGTCAAAGGGAAATCATGCTTAACCAACTTAATTGTCTTGTACAATGGGATACCAGCTGGAGATAGATGAGGGGAGAGCACTGGATATTGTCTACCTGGACTTCAGAGCAAGGCTTTCAACACTGTCTCCTATAATATCCTCATATGCACACTCAGGAAGTGTGGACTGGATGAGTGGATGGTGAGGTGCATTAGGAAAAGCATTACCTGCACGTCGAGGGAGGTGATCCTGCCCCTCTACTCAGCCCCAGTCAGGCTGTGTCTGGAGTACAACAGAGGGCAACAAAGATGATTAAGGGACTGGAGCTTCTCTCTTATGAGGAAAGGCTGAGAGTGTTGAGCCTGTTCAGTCTCAAGAAGAGACAGCTGAGAGGGGATGTATGTCATCAATGTCTATAAGTATTTGTGAAAGGAGGGTGTCAAATGGATGGAGCCAGGCTCTTCTCCATTGTGCTAAGCAACAGAACAAGAGGCAACAGGCAAAAACTATACTACTTGAAATTCCACCTGAACATGAGGAAGAACTTCACTGTGTGAGTGCCTGAGCACTGGAACAGGCTACCCAGAGAGGTTGTGGAGTCTCCTTCCCTAGAGACACTCAAAAGCCATCTGGACACACTCAAAAGCCATCTGGACACAATCCTATGTAGCATGCTCTGGGGGACCCTGCTTGACCAAGGAGGCTGGACTAGATGACCTCCAGTGGTTCCTTCCCACCTCAGCCATTCTGTGATTCTGTAACATCTGAATCAAACTGCTGTTAATGTAAAGCACTAGTCATCAAGAAACCAGAATTTTTCCAAAGCCAGTGACATTTCAGGCTAGAGATGCAGTGAAACACTGCTGAGCCTGTGTCCATCATGCATCCAAAGCAGCTTTGCTTTCTTCCTGGAACTGCTGAAGATACTAGGATTCTGACATGAGAGATACCCTCACCTCCTGATGCACCCATACTCACTATTTCAAAGCAGATGGCTCTTTAGGACAAGCAGAGTAACTTCAGACTCGATGAAGACTGAATTTAGTCACAAAAAAGGATTGCAAGCAATGCTTGCTGGCTTAATGACCTGAAATTTCTGCCAGAGGACTCATTCAGTTTGAGAGTTTAGCCACAGAAGAGCAGTAAAGCTCATAATGCCGACGCTATCAATCCTCACAACCCTGAGACTGTGACAGCGCTGGCGCTAGCCTAGAATAATTTAGCTCTGTGGTGAAGCACCAGCTTTTAACAAAGCTGGGCTGTAAACCAGTATGAAAGAATAAAAGTAATCCAAGAAGTTCACTAATAAGCAGGAGTCATTCCACAGCCAGGGTACCACCGACCAAAGGACCAAAGTGTATAGAGAACATGAAAACAGACTGGACTCATGCTATAAGATTTTTCTGTTTCAGTCGAGTCTGACTAAACCTTCTCACAATACCTTACTCAAAATACATAGTTTTAGGAAATCAATTAGAAAAATCCACCAGCATAAACTGTAAACTCATGTAAACTCCCACCTGCATGCAGCACAACTGAAAATACTCAGCAATGTGAACAACTCAAGGTTTAAAACATTAGACAGGAAACATCTTTGCTACAAGCATCTGCCTCTTCCAGTTTTGGCTAAGCAGAGCAGCACATCTATGAGAGCCAGGCTCCTGTCCTGTTTCTGAGGAGAAGGTGTAAGAAGACATAGCAAGAGCATGAAGCCTACTGTCACCTGGGCAGTGCACTTTGGACCTAGTTCAAGGCACATTTAGAACAACAAAGATAACACCCTCATGAGCTGCCCTTGGAAGACCACCTGGGTGTGTTACAGCTTCTGTTTCAGTTCTCTATGGGAAAGGACATGTTGACAGCTGAAATTCAACTCCTTGTTGCAGCTATCTTCATGGCATAACTTGCCCTTGAGGACTCTACAAGCACCACAGATAGGTAAGTTTGTGTGGCTCTTAAGGGAACAGCCACTCTGGCAAATATAGCTGGAAGGCTTAGTGTTTCATGCATAACTGGCAACACCTCAGCTTTCCTTCTCACCTGGCACCAGAATTCTAGCTCTTCATATAAGCAGCAATTCCACTTTCCTTCTAACTTGCAAAGAAAGCTTGAATGAGAAATCTGAAAATCACAAGCCAAGTGAAGAGCCTGCCTTTATTCCTACTGATACCCCAAGACAGTCACCAGAGGACAGACATCTGAATTCCTGTCCACCCCAAAAGGAGCTCTTTCAGATGTGGGTGCTAATCAGTGATTTGGGGGGGCACAGAGAGAGGCTTTCTCAAAGGAAAAAAAGTCTCCACAAACTCTGCTTAGCTACTTACCAGTTGAGGGACTGGGCCCTCTGTACTCTTGTAAAGAAGAGAGATTTGCTTACATTTCTCCCTTCTACACTGCAAAAGGCTGAACAGTTATGCTCCTTAATTAAAACATCAAATGTTCAGAGTAAAGAGATACATATTATTTTATGTCATAGAGCAGAATTAAAGACAGTCTCAATCTACTTATCATGTAACTACAAAAAGCCAGCATCTCTGGGGCTATCAACAACCAGTACTGCAGTGCCTGTGGGCAGCTCTGCCTGGTAAATTACTTCTTAGGCTAGGGTAATGCCTAACAAAGCAAGACTCTTACAGGTATACGCTACAACAGCAGTGGCAAAATCTTGATCCCTATAGAATTCAGGACTGAACCCTTGACTGGATCTGTAGTTACAGTGAAGGAGGTAATTCTTAAAATAAGCTTTCTGCATCAGAAATAAGACCTGGGCTAATGAGAAAAAGGAGTGAGATTCTAGGCTCCAGGCAAGTTAGATCCCTGTGGAGGGAGAGACATTAAACAGGTTTAAGAGAATAGCATAATGGGGCACAGTGGGGCAATGATTATAAAGGATGAGATGGCAGAGAAGAGGTAGCAGGTATAGAGCATCATGGATGATCTACGGTAAGGCAGCACTGTTCAGTGGAAAGGTGAGTGCCCTACGTACAGATCAATGTCAACAGGGAAAGCTGGGGATTGGAAATTTTTACCAGGGAGGTAAGACACCCGTTTTGGCAACAAGGCACCAAAAGGAGAACATATGAGGTACTACCATCTCCTGCTTTGTTCGTGACAGTGTATATTGGTGGGAAGTCAAAGACAAGAAGAATCAAAGATAATAAAAAATTATAATAAAAAGATTGGAGGAATCAATCTTGCTCCAAAATCTGGATTTCTCCCAAGACAGCCTAATTCTTAAGACGGCAGACCTGATTAGAAGCTGGAAAGACAGGAAGATGGAGTAAGTTACCATAGCAATAAAAAAACCCTAGAAACAAAACAACTAAAACAAAAACAACTTCTGCAAGGACCTGGAAGAGCACTCTCCAGCAGAGTACAAAGACATTATTTCTACACAACATGCTATTTTGAACTGTGAGACTGTTCCCAAGCACACACTGACACCCCAGACATAGATTAAGAATTTTAAGTCTCCTGCATTTCACGCCAGGATTCAATACCCTCTCTCCTCTGTTACACACAAAACAAATCACAAAGCACATCACTCTTAGCTCCCATTTCAGAAATTCTTGGTAAACATAATTTTCTTCCCAGTTACAAGACTTTTGTTTTAATAGTCAGACCTAGAAGCCCTAGTACCCTAACCCTGAAATCAATTCTGTTATCCCTAAAACCTATAAAAAACAACCTCCTGTGCTTTATCTATGTCCCCTGACCTTTGAAACTGCAGAACAGTTAGGATCATATTCTTCTCTTTATCTTCCAACAACTGTTATAAAAAGAGGGAGTAGTTCAGTATGTGTCTGTATAAAGCTATATAATAGTCATATAAAAAAGAATTCAGGTTTATCTTGACTACCAGATGATAAAACTATTTACAAATTGTATATACTGTAAAGATATAGTAGGCTTTAAAGGCTCTTTCTCTCTCTCTCTCTGGAGATCTACAGATTGAGATAGATAAACATACCTTTTAAACTGCAGAGATTATTTTAGTGATGAAGAAGTAAAAAGCTAGCTATTCCATTTGGCTGTTATTCAAAAATAAAAGCATCTGTCAGAACAAACTTTTCATCATCATGTACTACACACTGATACATCAAAAGTACTAGGAAAAATGCAGTATTATTTTTGTGTGTTCTTCTGGGGCATATGATGCAATTTAGGGATACCTCAAGATATACAGGTTGTCATACATATATAGGTATCTGCATTCACTGCAAGATTATTATCCCATTATTATATCAAAACAATGGAAAGCACTCACTGAAAGACAAGTTCACATTGATTTTGGCATGACTATTAAGGAAAGGGGCTTTAAAACTTTCTAAGAAGCCATAAATATTTATGGTAACTGATAATTTACTCAGAGGAGGGAATCAATGGTGCGTTGACAATTTGCTGAATGTGGTAATACAGGACTGTATCTTGGATCTGTTGCTGCTCAGCGTTTCATTAATGAACTGGAAGAGTGGAAAAGGTAGAAATCTGTTTCTATTCAAAGACTATACTTAAGTGGCACGTTGAATTCAATGGGGAGAATAAAGACATCACACTGTTAGGAAGATATGAGGCATGGTGAAATGGCATGTCATGTGGTTAAGGTATGACAGAAGGAGACCTAAAAGCAGGAGTCAGGGGTGAAATGTTTTAAAAAAGGAAATGTCGGTTCAGTAAACAAACCTTACTTCTAAACAATGAGATCCACTAGGAAACAAACCATCAGCATAAAAAAGCAGTGAAGGTCTTTTTATCGCAGGGGGTTTAAAACCAGCTCTCCCACATGAAACCTGCATATTGGAAAAGCCAAGTATTGCCTAATGAGAGTCTCCTACTGAACTTGCACATTCTCAGTAAGAGAGAGGGCATAAAAAAGTTTTGAAATGTGGCAATTAGAAAAACCACAGAAAGGCATCACCACAAGAAGAAAAGGAGTATGGAGACATATATCAGAAGCTTTACAAATGTGGCACAAATACCACTGGACTCTGACAGACTTCAGAGGAATGAATTGCCATGGGGCAGTTAAATTGCAGATTGTCCACCTGTGATTTTCAGTGATGTGGTAACTAGTAATACAACACAAACCCAGATATTTTTGCGTACGCACACTTATCATCACTGCCACGAAAAACAAAAAGCAGGGGCACAAAAGAAAAACATGAAAGTGCTTCTATTCTTCATTCCATGAAATTCTACATAGGTTTTGTTCAGATACAAACAGTTGTGGGGGGAGGGGAAACAAAAAAACCCCAAGATAATTTCCTTAACTGACTCTGCCCTCTCAGGAAAATTTTGGCAACCCATAAAATGTCAACTGAGAGAGGATATTTTCAGATATTGCTGTCAAAGCAACAACAGACAACACTGCAATGGGAATGCTACAGAGCTGTCACTGCAGTTGCAACAGGAGGACAGGAAAGAGCCGTGTTAGTATCTCACTCCCACTGGTTTTGGGAATTGCCCAAAACCCTGTGAAACTCATCCCCTCTTTCAGGAATAAACAAAAAAAAAAAACCTGCTGCTGCTGCCTGCTAATTTTGCCAAGCCTGAGTATCACACATTAGAAATCTGCTCAGAGGAGAAGGTTCTGGTGCCAAAATAATGCTCATGCTAGATCAAACAAGGACCACTTCAGCTCTGCAGCTATGGCTTCACCTCTCTTCTTATGCAACCTAGTCATTTTTATCTTATCTGCATAACATACATATAAAACTATAATATATAAAGAGACTACAGTAAAATAACATAGGTGGTAGACTCAAGCACTCGAAAGTGAAGTAATGACAAAGGCTGCCTGAACCTTATGCATTACCACATTAAAAATTAATCACAAATTACTCTTTTGAAAGGCCTTTTTCAGTGCTTTCTTCAGTGATCAAAATACACACACACACAGAGTCAGAGTTACAGTTGTGCCTAATGAGCTCTCTTAAACTCTTCAGAATAAGGCAAATTTTCAGCTGACATGGAACCAACAATGCATCACTGTTGTAAAGCTCTATGCTATGAAGACTGTGTATCAGAGAGGAAGTTTTTGGGTACTTGTAACAATTTATGTTTTTGCTGCTAACTCCCATTTAGAAAGCTTCTTGCCCAGCAAAACAGAAATTTTCTGAGGTCTTTAATATCCTTATTATATCCTGCATAGGATTTCAACCCAAAGGATGAGGCCAACTGATTTACCATAAACTGACCATAGCAAGGTCAGTTATGTTAGAGCATCATTTCCAGTATTTGATCTAACTGTATCTCTGCCCACTAGGAACCAGAGGTAGCTACAAAGGTAGCAAGGAATTCCAAGCAGGTATTCCAAAGAAGACGTGTAGAATACGTGTGCACACACGTGTCCATGCATGCATGCACTGGAGAGAACATTTGGGCTCAGCAAATCACAAAGTCTATGTAGACTAAACAGATATTAACAATGGGCCACTATTCAGCTTCTGTTTAAATAACAGTGTCAAGTGACCAGATTGGCTGGATTAGTAACAACACATTCCCCACTAAGCTTATTATGGCATATTATCTATTTCCACAATGTGGGGAAGGTAAATCTGAAATGTGTATTCCCTCTATTTGTTATTTTTGGAGTAATCACAAACAAGACTGCACAGCTGAAAACCTGCTCCATGATGTATGCTGTGGAGGCTTATACAACTCAGAATGCAAAACAAATTCTCTCGTTTTAGCTGTAATTTCTATGTTTAAATGCTAAAGCTTTACTCTTCCCCAGCTAGGGGGAGGATAAATGCATGGGTCTTGGTAGCCACCAACATATTTACACAAGGTTCATTAATTCACAGTGAACTGTATATGGAGGCTTAATTAGATTCCAGAGAATTAAAAACTTTAATAAATTGTCATTTTAACAGTGATTATAACTAATTTAAATGTAAGACAGTGATTAAAATATTTTTAAGTGTAATTACTGTTCTTTAGCAATCAAACAAATCCTAATAACTGTATTTCTTGCTATGCTAGATTCATTACTTAATCCATATTGCTCTGGCATAGATGAAGACACAAGTTTTAGCTTGGGATATGTATACAGGTGTGTGCTCATATGCTTTAAGTATGTGGAACATCACCGTAGTAATTGATTAAGGAGAGTAATCGAAAAAAGTTACAAGAGTTAGGAGTAGACAAACAACAATATGAACCTATAAGCCTTAAAAAATGCAATGGAGGCAAAAATGGTACTGTACCTTGTTCCAATATCCAGCCAGCTTCCATAATCTTTAACCAAAAAGAAAAAATGCTAGGAAATAAACCAGCTTTGATTAGTACATCAACACTGCACAATTTAAAAGAGAAAATTAAATCCTATGTTTTCAGGTTGTTTACTTCAAGTTTCTAATTCTTAAAGTAGAATAAGAGCAAGATCTTTTCAGGAATGCTCATTTGGACCAAAGTAAAGAACAGTCTAGGAACCAAAAAGACATTTAACATGGTATCAAACACAAACAGCTAAAGATCGACTAAGTTCTTTCTATCTGGGTTTGCAAGAAACGGAAATACTAGAACTTTTTCAATAAGAAGAGCCAAGCCACCTTACTGTTTGAAATAACATGATCCCAAATAACATACAGTGCCTAAAAGAAGGCTATATATTGTTTTCATGTAATTTCAACATGAATTTCTTTGGGCAACTCTGGCAGTTCCCCACCTGTAAAGCGGGAATAATGCTGGGAGAAGAGCACTTGTTAATTAGTGAATCTTCCTAATTCTAGCTAGTGGTCATATTGATTCAAGACCACAAACCCATTCTCTTTCATATTTTTTGTCATGCAGCTTCCTCATTCCTCTGTACACACATCTACGTAACAAACCTCTGGTAACCTTTTTTTGGTATACCTAATACATGATCATTAAATGTTTCAAAATACTTAAACCAAAATAGCAGAATACATGAGATATAAACCCTGGATATACCAGGGCTTGCTACACACTAGCAATACCTGCACTCTTCTTTTGGTTCAGTTATACTGATTTTATTAGTGAAATGCTATAAACATGGTTTATTGGTATTTTAATTCTTTTCCTGTGGACATTATCAAAAATCAGATCAGTCACATAGACTTATTTGAAATTAGACATAACCATACCATCTCCATTTCTTACTCTACAGACAAATTAGTCATCATTTGGTATTTACTCATTGTTTTTCCTATCAGGTGATATTCACAGATCACACTGTACTAGGAAATAAGACCAGGAATGCTACTCCAAGGGACAAAATGAAAACAGCATGGGTGAAGTGACAACACCAGTTCTACCTGCTGCTTTGAAAAGGTTTTCATTTACCTTGTGATACCCAGTGGCACTGCTTGCTGAGTTGAAGACAGTTGGAGTGGGCAAGGAAAACATACTTTTAATCTGAAAAAATTATGCTGGGGTATTGTTCAGGTTTGGGCTGTTTTAGCTGGCTTGGTTTGTGGATGCAAGCTTTCTGAAGCTAGCATTGCCTAGCAGCTTATTACAAAGGGCACAAAAGTGTCTTTTTGGATGTTGCTGATCTCCTATATTCTGACAATTTTAACAGAGCTAGTGGGTAATGCATTTCTCCTTTTCCTCTCTTTTTCAAGGGAAGTTGGGTTGGGTAAAAGGTTCAAAACTTTTACTAAAAAAATAACTAAACCATGCCCATAGCTAAAATTTATATTCTTACTTTAATTTTTTCCTAGGAATTTGATGGCAAAATACATGAAAAACTCAGAATGGAAACTTATTATTTCATTTTTGCCTCTTATTATTATGAGAACACTGCTTCTTCAGAAGCACTAATTACATGAATTCGAAGAGTGGTGATTGGAAGAGTTTTATCTCTAAGTTATGCTAGGATTTCAATCCAATTCCCTGCCCTAGTTACAAAAACTTTGAAGTCTGAAACAAATTCAGATCTCTCTTGATGGAATTAGGAGAACCTTTGAAGAGAATGTGCAACAACAACTTACCAAAGCCATAATGTCTGAAATCACAAGAACAATGAGGAAGAGGCTGTAATGGAAAAAAAAACACCAATAAGCAAACAACCCACACCATCAACCTTTATTTATGGGCACAGATGTTAAAAAGGCTTCTTAAAAGCCCCATAAAGAAATTCAAGCAAGATATCATTTCTTGCACTTGCCCTTCAAACACTCAGATACATTTCAATGTATCAGCAAACAGTTAAAATACATGACTAGGACATCTGGCATTTGTCATCCCACCCTGCTTGAAAAAGACATTTCACATTAACAGAGTTTCAGTTCTGCAACAGAGAAACCTAATGTGAGTAATTTTTTGGAGAACAAGAGCATCTTACAAACAGCACCTGCCCATTCCTGATGCAGGGAGCTCATGTGCCAGTTAGACCAAATAAAGCTGACTTAGAAGCTTCAAGCTTCACTCAAAGAGTGAGCAAAGATGTTTGGCATAGGCAGGCAGATACCTGAGCTGACTGGTCCTACCCTGACAACTACTCTGCTGGGTAAGAGGCTGCTAAAGGAGGTGCCTGCTTGCCTTCCAGATCTCTGCGTACCTATAAGCTGCTCTGGGAACACCCAGAATTTTGTGGCATGCTCCCAAACCTGTGGGCCTCTCTGTTAGATGGCAGGTTCCTTCTGGAAAAGTAGGCTGTGGCCAGTAAAAGGAACAAGAAGGGAGGATGCAGAGCTGGTTTTTCCCCCCTATTAACCTAATCTTCTTTTCATTAAACTATGTAAATCCTAAATTACATGAAAGCAATTGATATAACTGGTTAAAACTGGTTTCTAAGTTAATGACACTGAAGTAATGTTGCAAACAGCTGACCCATTAACAAAAGGGTCTTTAACTAGAATACAGCTAATTTATCAGTACTACCATCATAAATCCACAAGGCATTTTTTGGGGAAAATGTCCTGCTGCAGTGTTGCATGAGCACGTACCGAGGGGACAGCCATACCAATGCCTCCAGATGAGGAAGTTTCTGATATTGCCTACATCAGTTGTACTTCATTAGTAAGTCAGGGTGCAACAAACCAACTGTATCTCAGGCACACAGAAAGGCTTCTCCGAGCTTACCTATTGCTCAGATAGTATGTTGCAATCTTACAGTGCCTAGGAGGCACTCACCTAGTGGGCTGTTTTCACAGGCAAGCTCCAAGAACATATTGGGACAGAACATTCCCCACATAAAAAAAAGAATAATAAAGAAAAGAATCTTTTATATGTGAACAGGGAGTTTAGGAGCAATTTGTCGCAATCACAAAAATCTACTTTTTGCCCTTCTGAACCACAAGAAGCCTTTCACAACAGAAGGACAACACTAATTTCAGGGTATGTTTATACACTGCGAAGACAAGATTGTTCCCTGTGATGGCTTAATTTATCTAGCAGGGACAGCAAGAGCAATAAAGAGCACAGCACAAACTTCAGGATGTGCTGACAATCAGAGCACAACCTCTCCAGGGATCCTGGGTGCGTCTTGCAGTTTCTGCCTTGTTCCCAGGCTGACACTGTGGCAGTATCACGGCTACTGTTACCTGAGCACAGCTAAATGAAGCTGGCACAAAGACCAGACAGTGTTACAACCACAGCCCCATAAAGTGGCACAGACATACTCATGTCTGCTGGTTTAAGCGGCTGATACCATTTCCCCACTCACGTGCTCAGAGGCACATTCCATAACCGTTTGTGCTATCACCAGCGCTGACAAGGCAACCATTCACCAGTTAGGAAATGCTGACCCTTATGGTGCCTGAGCCCTAACAATGGAAAACACCAGCTGGTCGTCTGAGCAACCTCAGTTCCTCAATGCAGCCCTACTCTTGTGTAAGCCTGAGTGGTGAGGATGAATCCCTTTCCTTGGGGGTCCAAGGGCAATCCAAGTACACTGCACACACAGCTGAGGCAGAGCAGCTGAAAGGGATGGTGAAGCCTCATGCTGGTGCTCCAACTGCAGGTCAGATTTTCGGCTACCCGTCTCTTGTCAGTACCGGGTGGAGTTGTATAAGGACACAACAGGCAGGGTGCAGGCAGGGTGAAAACAAAGAGAAAGGCAGAGGGCAGCACAATATGCAAGAGCAGTTTCTTCCTGCTCAGCTAAGCAACATGCAGGAGAAAGTCCCTGCAGACCTCCTGCCACTGACAGCAAGACTTCTGGTCAACCCCATACATGGTGACAAGCTCAAAATCACATCTGACAGGGACCCTCCTCCACCTCAGCACCACCAACAGGATCACATGATGAGCAGAGGATCCAATTATATGCATTGAGTAAGGGGTAAGGAGGGCTAACAAGGAAATCAAAAATCTTGAGACAGTGAAAAGTGTGAGGATGTTTTAACTCTGGATGCAGCACTCTGTGAGGCTGGGCACCCATCTCACATCTTCTCTGAAAAGTCTTTAGAGATGGGTAAAGGACTGGCAGCCATCTGGTCCTACTCCAAAAAAAATGTAATACTGAACATATCTGGGAAGCTCTGAACTGCAATGGAAGGACATCCAGCCTTTGTTTTTTCCAACGCTATTTGTAGTGAGGTTACTGCTACAAAGCTAAAAATTGGTTACATTCTAAATGGGCTATTTTTAAAATATTATACTGTAGGCAGAGATGCAACATAAAATAAACATTGGACTTTTAATTCTGCTCATTCTTTTATATTAGGAGGAAGAAGTGCTCCTTCTGTGTATTGTCAACAAAGGATATTAAGTATCTGATTGTTTCAGACAGGGCAACAGCTTCCATTTATACTCATTTATCACTAAGAAAAAAACTCCTGAGCTTGCAAAAATCACTGAACCACAATAACAAATAAACAAATAACTGAACCACAATAACAAATAAAAATAACAATGTGATCTTATGGGGTTTTAAAAATTTTGATTGAGATTTGACAATTCAGAATTCTTGCAAAATAGTTTTGAAACCCTTATTAATGCAGGAATATAGCACTTACTGTACCTCTTAGAAGACAGCTGTGTTGTGACTTGAACAGCTTCGAAAGCACACGATACCAGAATAAATGGGATTACAACCTGTTTAAAACACAAGCTACATTTTGGCTTAGAGTCACATTTACAAAACAAACCTGGGCAGGTTGTGGAAACATTTTCCTGCTTTTGAAATTACCACAGAATGTGTATGTAATGAAAATAAAATATTGGCATGACAGGGTAGAAAATAATTTTGCAGAAAATACTTCCAGTAAATGAATGAAAGACCCCCTTCCATGGTCATAGGCAAACTGCAGTGAAATAAGCCATGAGGCAGCATGGAAAACTATAATTAAAACATTAATGATCCTCACTTCATTTATCTGTTTTAGCACTACTGATAAGTACTTCAACAAGGCTGAAAGACAACTATTCAGATCCAGGATCTCACATGACAGGCTGCAGAGCTCCAAGCATAATAGGACAATCTCATCCCAACCACCAAAAAGTCTGAATATTGTGTGTATTCAGTAAGGCAAGATCACACTGGCCCTCCAAAGCCAAGGCAAGCAAATGAAAATGGCTCAGTAAATTAAGAACAAAACAAACAAGTTAGAAACATGAATGTTGCCTTTTATTCTTGCCAAAGTTGACTTGCAGCAATGTTCAGCATTGTTAAAACCCGATTTCTCACCTCCATTGATTTGCATTATTGATTTGTGTCCTGCAGTATAACATGCAGTACACCCATAACTTAAGCCTGTTTTCTCTGGGACAGAAGCAGCAGAAAGGCATAGGCAGGAAATACTGCTTATTTTAGCAATAACCCATGAATTCAATGTCTCCCTTCACCCCTCTGGCAGATCCTTTACTCAAATCCTAGGAAAGAGCTCCCACACCTTGCCTGCAAACAAGAAGTGCAACCCAATCTTTGACAGACTATTAAAAAATATAAAAAATAATATCCATTGTAAAATGACAACCTAATCATAGAACATTCAAAGGCTGTACTTAATGTAATATAGATAGAGCTAATAATATATACATCTTCAATATTTCTGTAGATATCATACTAAAGGAAAAGCTTATCAGTTTAAAAATGATTCAAGTATTTTCAAGATTTGAAATTTCCACTTTAATAGAATAAACTGATCTAATGCTGCTAAATTATACTTCCATGCACTTTAGCTCCTCTCTTTTGGGAAACAGAATGATGTGTCTCTGGAAACACTACAAAGGCTGAAAGCTTCACACATGGTTAAGAAGGCTAATGAAGCTCAAGTACATTTTTTTTTGTGAATTGCGAAGCAACAACCATTTACATGCTACGTTATTTATTCAACAGTTCTTTGAGACAATTTCACTACATTAGGATTACTAACCTTCAGTACAAGCAAACCTCCCATCATGAAGGGACTGAACACAGTCAAGAAACAATAGACAGAAGCAGGATCAAAACTAGAGAAACATGAAAAAGACATTACATATATTTGAAATGGCATTTCCCATTAAAAAAACAGAGCATTTAGTTAGCCTGTAACACACTGGTGTATATACATTTTTAAACAAGGCTTCCAACTTTCTCTTCTCTCGCTGAAATATTAAATTAGCAGGGACTGCCAGCCTCACTTTTCTTTCTCTATAATTTTTCTGTGTTTTTCGAGGTGCCATGTTGCTGGTGAGCAGCCGAGCTCTCTCTTGTTCATGCTGCCAGTAACTTCTAATGGAATTGAGACAACCTCGTAACCAACAAGCTCAGGCTCTCAGGGAACATGTTACAGAGAGCAGAAAAGAAATAAATTGTTATCATCATTCCACTGACTATTGCTTTAATTCTGCTGCCCTAACTTTGCTAACCAAATTTATATTTCGTACGTCAACTGCAGGAAGAATTTTTTACTCTGTGTCTCAAATCAATGAATAAAACTTACCTGTTAATAGAAGCTATGTTTCCAGTGCCAAAAAAGGCTGTCACTATGAAGAAAACCTAGATTTATTTAAGGAAAATACAGCACAGAAATGGCTGCAGTAAAACAAAACCAGCATTTCCCCTCCTTCATTCCAAGTTACTTTCAAAAAATCTATCAGGAAACTACAAGAAGCTGACCCACTATTACAGCTTTGCACTGCATTAAGAAATCCAAACTACTGCCTAGCTCTGCCCAAGATTGCACACGACTATGTCAATTTTAAAAGACAGGGATTGTCTGAGTAAGGTTTTAGAGGCAGTCTCAAGGCTTCTGTCAGAAAACTGCAGCTTTTTTTTGGCCCCTACCTAACAAGATAGGAACATCCCTAGACCACAAACCTAGCTGTGCATTCAAACAGATATGCTTTTGCAGAAACTGATGACATATGCTATGTCCTGCACACCAAAAGAGATGGCCTTATTGAAGAACTGACTGTGAAAAAGGTAGTTGGCTCTGAAACAAGACTGAAGGTTCCTATGCTATCCTTCCCATGGATTTGCTGTCCAAAGGTTATGTTCAGTCTACTCCTTGCAACGTGGGACTCCCAAATTGTTTCCTTACTTGGGGGAGGGAGGACAACTCTGGCAGTATCTGTATAGCTGGAAGCTTTTTGATAAACCCTATCCCCTTCAGCTAGGTACAACACTTGCTGCTATATGAGCCCATGAAAGAGATTTTTCTACCTCCTGAGCTCACTGGAACCCATTATAGCTCACATGGTTTTAGCTGAAGAATGTTTTTTAACTGCTTTTTTTGCATAAGATGAGTCAGTGAGGATGGCTGCTGCTGCCAGGGCTCCCTCTGGTCCTTTCCTTCCTGTTATAGCTACTGCACTGGATCATTTAAGTTTCTCCATAAACAATTTGCTACCAACTGTTCAGTAGAATCATTGGGATTCTGCATGCAGTATTTCAGAAGGATTGGGTCAGCATAACTGAAGAAATTATGCTTCTCGAGAGTATCACATAATTTCAAGTTTAGTAACACAGCAGCCTAACAGCTTAGTGCAGTTCTGCCAGTTAAGACTTACAAGAACAACTGATCTGCAATAAAACAAATAAAAAAATACCAGTAGCACACAGGTCTAATCAAAATGCTAAGCATAAGCAATCTGAATCTTCTTCTCAAAGATCAGGCTATATGGTCCCTCAGCACACGCTGACAATTGGGCCCTATATAGACACCTTGAGACAATCTTAGGACACACAGTTCATAGGGTCACAGTTGCAATATGAATGTTCTAGCAGAAGAGGTTTCTCCTCTAATACCACTTTTCTAGACATTAAACAGCATCTAAATTAAAAAAGCCACAACATCTTTTGAGCAGGTGTGCATCATACTTGGTCTTCGCAAAGAAGATCTGCCAATTGCTTGGTTTTCAGAAGCTGAACAAAAGATATTAAAGTGTTTTAGATTAAGTTGAGATTAAAGGAGTGATAGCTGGTGGGGTAGTGTGAGGAACAGAAAAGGCCTTGACTCTGTGTCAGCACCCCAAAACAGTCTCACATGAGCTACTATGAAGAAAATTAACTTCATTCCAGTCAACACCAGCACAGATACATTCAAGTGCTAAAGCAGTACTACGCTGGAGCTTTAAAAAAATACAACTGGATTGCCTGCTTTTTGTTTTGGCTAATTTTTAACAGCAGCTTTACTATTTTTTGTTAAAACAGCAAATGAAATTGATAAATTTATTGCAAAGTATCTCAGCTCTTTTCAGGTATACTCTAAAACAAACCCAGATGTCCAACACCTAGCAAATTGTTTTGCCTTCTTTCTTAGCACTAAACTGCCTTCGTCAAGTGCTGTTACACCTCCCCTGCTGCAGGTTCCCAATGTTCAGTAGCAGAGCTCCAAATTCCAACAGCGTGGATTCTGTGACTGTGATTCACCCTTTCAGATTTAGTTATCTGACAAACAATAAAGTCTGTTTTTGCAGGAACCAGTATTGAGAGAACTCCCTCCCCAGCTACAATAACCCACTTCCACTACAAACCTCTATGTTCTAGACTGACTTATAATTTCTCTCCCACTTGCACATCCATGATCCTTGCCACCAAATAGCTCTCACTTAACTGCAGCCCCACGATGAAGGAGAAGACTGACCATGTTATCAAGTCAGCACAAGTCAGTCAAGTATCAATGTACAGTATTAAAAACATAAATATCAGCTGCAGTTTCAGTTACAGTGATGTAAACTAACTATTAGTGAATGAACAGCTCTTCCCTCCTAAGCCTATACCATTTCTAACAGCAGAAACCACTTGTGATATAAATAATTCTAAGCCAGATTCTGGGAACACATTACACTAAGAGCCTGCAGAAACTTTCCTTCTCATCTGCCTGCCCCCTAACATTTGCTTCCTAACACACTGCCATACTCTAAAAGTAAGAGTAACTTTAATGTCACCATTGTCAACTGATTTGTGAAGGCTAAATGAGTTTCCTCCAGCAAAAATGTAATAAACCGAACTAAACTGAAAACAGAACTCCTTAGAAGAAAGTTTACCTCAACTGTAATGGTCATAAGTGGGCAAGGAGCCAGATTCCAAAACAGTGCATTTTTAATTACTTGACCAAAAACCATAATGTACAAGACCATTGCCTTTTGAGTAACATGAGTCAAATCTTTTACCAGCTTCTGTTTCCGGTGAGTACCAGGCTACAGATTTTGACTGCATGTCCTTTTGAAACAAGTTCATCTTTTGCCTGGAATGCAGCAACCAGCAAAAGGATACAAAGAAGAAAGACCTTCGGACATCATCTAGGTGGAGCTGTCGAAACTGAGTTATATCCATAGCATAGGCAAACTTGAAACCAGCAAGCTGGAAAGACAGCAGAAGAAATCAATACTGAATATTAACTGATGTACTCTGAATAGAGCCACCACATTTTCACCAACAAGAATAAGAAAGAAACCTACTCCCTATCAGCTGTTATTAGAGTAGTATTATAATGAACGCTGCAAACCTTTCCCATATTTTCATTATACTTTAATGAATTAATGAATCCGCCAGAAAGACTGTACAAGTGAGATGATCAAATGAACAGTGGAGCTTCCACTGTTATCTACACTAAAAATGAACTGCTATGCCTCAGACTTATCATCATTTTTTCATCATAAATATTCCTCCTACACACACACTTCCACTGCTCACATGAGCATGTGGATAAAGACCCACGGAAATAAAAGACTGCAATTATCCTCAGTTGACTTATTTTGTGAGTGAAAATACTAAAATGTTCTTTATCGCTGTTACTCAGTTCTCAGCACAATATCACTTGACCTGAAGAGAAATTATCTCCATGGAATTTAAGAGGTCAGTGAACTCCTTTTCACTAGGGAAGAAATCAAGTAATAGACATTCAACACTGACAACATTTTAATTAAAAATAATCTCACATTATCAGAGAACTGAGCTGAATTCTCTAATACAAGATTTACTTTGCAGCATATATTACAGACATTCCAGGGATGATTTTTTCTAAGCTAAAAATGGGAAGCAGGGGTAAGCATTATTGGTCCTTATACTTGAAACCAAAAGTTTCAAGTGAATGTTGACATACAGGAAATGTACAGCTTACCTATGTTTTTTTCATTTGCATTTGATTAATAAAGTGTTTATCACATGTTAATACTGCTTTAATAGAATTTTATTTTACAACAAAGAATCCAGACCAGCATCAGACAGGCAACCATCACAGATGCCTTGTTACAAGATGCAAAAGACAGAGTGGGCTGTAGAGGGAGAAGAGAAAGTACATCCCATAGATACTAGAAACCTTCAGTGTGACCATGGCATCATGCTAAGTATACATTTTAAAATTCAGATTCCATCTCTATCACTTAAGATGCTACAAAACACATACAAACTATCATAACTAAACCTAGTATAAATAAAAAGTGATTCCTGTTTTAATTTCTGATATTCAGTCTTCAATTGGTAAATCCTGCTCTCTCTCAAGTTTCAGAACTGTCTTCCTTGCAGGAGCACCACACACACTATGTGTCAGGTTCACCCCGATGACTGCTTTGGCTCAGATTTCACCTCCCACCACTTCTCCCTAACTATTATGAGCTGCAAAACGAAGGAAAGATGTGCACCATTAGTTCTCTTCAAGCAACTCTGGTCACTGCCATGAATCTGTACCCAGGTTCTCTGTGACCTGCACCAAGGAGGCCTCATTTGGGAGAAGCAAGGAGAGCTGTGGTGCACACCCACCTGGCTCTAAGCACACAAACAACTGTAACCAGCACTTTGGATCTAATGGCACAGCCACAGTTTGTCAAACCCTTGACCTAATCTAAGAGCTAAATTGCAGTGTGAGCAGCATGGGCCTTGTGAATTGTCGACAACATACTAAATTTTAAGGTGAAAGAAGTTGTGTTGATTACAAAACTTCCTCTCTAGGCAAACCTGAGAAGGTGCTAGTTCCAAGTTAGTCTCCAGCTCCTTGTCTGTCTAAACAGAAATAAATCTCTGTTGCTTGAACAAAGGGTAGAAGGACAAAGTCAAACTAAGATTTCTAATATTTCCTACAGGTCTTTTCAGAAATCAAATTATTCCTCTTCAGCCTCTCACTCATGACTCTGATCACAGTGAGAAAAGCAGTGACATTGTACTTAAGAGTTACTGTACCTTATGCTGAATTAGCACTACACTCAATTAACACAGCTTTGTAGCCTACAGAACATACCACCAGGGCAAACTGTCTTCCTGCATTCCTAGAAATGTCTCTGATGAGCAGTATCTTCAATAACATAAATACAAATCTTTCTTGCAGGGTGACATTCCTAGTTCATGAAACAGCTACTACTAGTTTCCCAGAGTTAAAGAAATGCAAAGTGTTGCTCTCTGAAAACCACTCAGAATATTTATAACATCCTCAAGTGGAAAAAACCCAAAGATAAAACAGTTAATTGACATGATATATCTATCAGGAGCTGTTACCTTTGGTTTGAGTGAAAGACCATAGTGCTGCAGTGCTTCTTGCTCCATATTTATCCACACAAACATCAAACCAAACAGCACCAATGGAAAGAGAGCTTCATATCTGAAGAGTAACATAATAATCATAGTAAGTATAGTGACTAGCAACTAATTAACATAAAATGCTGACATGTTTCTTTTCTTGCTTCTTCACACACTTCTCTCTCCATTTCATTCCCCGCAGTTGGTTGGTTAAGTTTACAACCATAAGTAAGGAAACAGTAAAAGCAGGAGAAACAGAGATTACTTCAGCTTTGTCATGCTTTGCCCCCATTTTCTCATTTGATATCTGCCACACACTTTTTAATTTTAACAAAACTGAAATAACGTCAAAAAGAAACAGGAAAAAATGAACCTTATTTGGCATTCATTTCCTGCAAAATGGAAAATTTTGTAACAGGAGCTATTTGGAACTGAGGCATGAGAGCCCAACTTAAACAGCAACTAGACACCGTGTCTCTTTAGGACCTAATCACACAAACTCATCCTGGTGATCTCAGTTTACTTCCAAGGAGAGAGGCATCTGTATAACAGAAAAAGCATTACATTCCACTGAAGTGAAATGTCCTTTTCTTCACTAAACACCAATCCAACACAATAGCAGTATCAAGTCACCCTCCAACTATGACCAACAAGCTGTTCTAGCTGCACCCCCAAACTCAGGGGAGTACTTCTGGCTCCTACATCACTCAAATAGCAAGCTATGAGTGTACTTATGTAAGAGATTAAGACCTCCAAATAACAAAGAGGTGCAGATTGTCACTGGATATTTAGTTTCTCCTTGCCCTCTACATCTCAATTGCACTTCATAGTACCTCTCAGATTTTTGATTTCAGGATAAAATTACAACACTGACTGTGATACTAATACTGACAAGATTGTAAATGTTTTTGTTTTTACATTTTTCCTCCTTGGACACACACTTGTTTGTCTCAAAATAAGAAATTCATAGCAGTTAATCTTGGTATTGTTTCTGTTGTGGCTCCCCATTAGTACAGGTACAAAGCAGTTTCAAACTGGAATAAAAAAAATTGAATAGACATTTCTGCTTTAATTATCAGAATGACAAGCAATTAAACATGAAAACAACAGTTGGGTTGTCAGTAAAAGAAGTAGCTACAATCCTCATAATGGTCTACATTTGCCTACAAATTAAATGCCTTCAACTGAGTCAGTGGCAACTGATTGTATGCAGCCATGCTCTTTAGCTTCAAGGCTTCCACTTAATGGCACACAGAGAGGTGCTGTAATTACCTGGACAATGTGCTGGGTTATCAGTACACAGTATAAGAGCATCCTGAGGAGAGAAACACTGGATACTTTTGGCATGAAGTGCCTTGGGTTTTGTTTTCTTTTTCAAGAATGGTACCAAAATTTGTTGGTCTATTTGATCATTGTAGAAGACAGCAGAGAGCTGTCAGTATTTAAGTGGTTTGGTGCAGGGCCAAAATACAAAGAGGGAGGTTGCCAGCCTCAGAGAGAACAACATTCATGCTTTATCCAGTAGCCAGCACAGGCTTAGAAGTTTAAGAGTGTGCGTGCAGGAGTAACATTAGGATCAAAATGTTAATGGAGAAGTGGGAGGAAGAGGAGTCAGGAGATTTAAAAACAAACAAAAAAGATGCTTCAACTAAAATGAGAGTATCCACAGGAGGCAGCTATTGCAAAATGTCTGCTGCAAGCTCTTTTATTCCACTTAATTTTCCAGTGTAATTAAATCCAGAGGATAAGTGGGAGGGGGGGCGGAAAGAATGGTTCCTATACTCCCCATTAATTACGCTCTTAAGAGCTACCAAGTCTGAAAAAATGAAAGGGTTGGCTGACATAGTGTTCTCTTCTTTTAAAACATCAGAAGAATTGACTTTTATCCAAAAATAAGCAAGCCCTACTCTTTATGGGAACAAGCATTCCTTTAAAAAACCAGTTACTTCCACAAAAATCTCTCCAAATAAAATTACCCCTCATTTTAGGGCTACCTGTTTCCTGTTGCACATCATTTAAGCCATAACTAGACACCAGCGCTGAGCAGCTGGAGGAGAACTTACTTCCTTTTATTTGGAAACAGAAAAGTATACATTAAAACAACAAAGGACATAAACTAAACAAGACTTTCTTATTTTGGTGCAAGATTGTTTGAATACATACCTTTCCAGCCCCTGCTTTGTCTAGTTGAAAGGAATGTCAACAAAACAGTGTTTATAATACAAGGAGGAATATGGAAGTTCCCCTGCAATATTATTTAGGAAACCAAAAAAGAGATAGATGGCAAAGACTACAGCTGAAAGCACATCTTACACCTTTAACAGAAATGTCAATGAGATTAAACAGTTTCATATATAGGCCTTGATCTTTGTATGTAAGACCAATCCAAATAGAATAAGAAAAAATTACCCTGTGCTGAGGAGCAGGTAGGTGGACATCAGGGAAAGCAAAATGCTGAACAGTCGCTGAAAGAGAAACGTGGAGCTCAGTAATGGCAACACTGGGGAAGAAACTGCAATAATAAGTAAGAAGAGATCCATCAGTCACTATATGCAAAACACTTCATCTTTGGTAACAGGGTAACATTCTTTGAAACTTGACCTTTTATGTACAGAAATTCAATACAGGTCATATATGCCCTTCTGTTTTCAGAAGTTACTTTTTCTCAAGGAAGTCCAATGTTTGGAATGTTTCATATTTATCAAAAGTAATTTTAGTACTCTATCATTTTAATTTGCTGCCTTTCTACCTCACAGCCTTTATAATTTCTCATGAACTGGTGACAATTGGTCCTTAAGATGATGCAGAAGCAATACCCCAAAAACCAGTCAAATTTGACTGTTTAATACTACTCCAAGAACCACTTATCATGGCCCTGAGGACCTCTGGCAGCTCAAAGACTGCAGTTACAGAGAAACAGTCCCATTGGGTTAGAATCAAAGAATGGCTTGGGTTGGAGATGACCTAGTCCCAACCCCCCTGCCATGGGCAGGGAGTCTTCTCACTAGACCAGGTTGCTCAGAGCCCCATCCAACCTGGCCTTCTATCCCTTGTAACTAGATTTACGAAACCTGCCACATTCTGAGGTGCAACTGAAAATACTGGTAGTAAAGATATAAAAACTATCAACTTAATAGCTTCTTTACATGAAAGTTTTAAAACAGGAGTATCTAAAGACCTACAGGGGACCTATTTGTCATGATTCATATCTCTTGCCTTCAGCTGCTAATGCATTTCTCTAATGCAGGTGTGGGGTTTTAAGGGTTGCATGTCTGTCCCTAAGTGCAGTCCATGGCTCAACTCCCCTGTCAGCCCTGCTTAGCAGAGTCCATGCTGCCCCTAAAGAGACTCTTCTAGCTGGGAAACTTCTGCAGGTGAGGACAGGGCCCAATAGTTTGCCAGAGGTGAGGATAACTGGGAGGAGAGGAAATGGGCTACTGCAAAAGTGACTAAAGAGAGAAAAAAAACAGAGGAAAAGTGGCCAGCGCTTGAGGCAAGGAAAGGGAGGACGAAAAGCACTGCTGTGATCTAATCTTGAAAACTGATTTTTTAAATATGAAAACAGTATGTTTATAAAGCAGTTATGCTGACAAATAACATTTGTGTGATTCTTCATTGCAGTACAGTACCCTCAATATTACTGAATCATTCAAAGACTCATCAACAGTAAGTCATAATTAATAATCACCCTATGAACTGAAATAAAACTGTAATATATGGAAAGTGCTTGCTTGTGATTACCATCATAGTATTCATTAGTATTTACAGTAAACATATCAACAAAAGAGAGATGAGGTTGTTGCTAAATCCTGTGGGTCAGTATGTTTTATTTCCTGGCTTTCAGCCTTGGCCACTGCTACAATTACAGAGTAAGGGACTTCAAGGGTTCTCCAGAAGGCCCAAATCAAGGAATAACTCCAAGGACTTCACTGCAAGTCAGAACAGCTGGAAATAAATTCAGCATGGCAACTGGCCTCTGTGAATGACACTCAGCACGTCAGATGTGTATCACTCCCTCAGTGCAAGCATAGATGAGAACAGATGAGTGGCTGCTAGGTGATAATTAGCCTTTCCCTTCCATTTCTGATGTGACACGCTAGATATTAACCATAAAAAGACCTGCAGGTTTCTGGCTGACCTATACAAACCTCTTTATATTTCCTCTGCACACAGTTGTGACACCAAATTGCTCAAAATTTGGCAAGTTGCTATGACAGATTTCTACTGATGAAAATTTTAAGACATAGTATAAATTAATTTAGAAATATCTGCTAATATATAGTTCTGAAGAACATGGGAAGCAGCTGGACTAACTTTATATCTCCTGGTTTTACCTCTATCTTTGGGGTCAATGTACACTGTAAGAGCCATACGGTGTAACAGCTAAAGCTGGCAGGAACCCACCCATCCCTAATTCATTTGCATGTTTCTCCAAAAACCAGTCTTCGCTTAATACAAAAATAGTTTAAGTCTAAGTTAAAGTTTAAACAAGGTAGGCTTCATATTAATCATGATGAATAGCTGGGAAAGGGGGGCAAAAATTTCCTAGAAAACTTCAGGAGTCTTATGATATGGCACTACAATACTATCAGTATTATTATGAATAAACACTGATAACTGTGTGTTTCTGGTTCTATAAATACACAGAGAGATGGCTAAATGAGAGTTCAGTAAGTAACAGTGCCATTCCACAACTGAGCAAAAAAGACGAAGAGGAGCTTGACCACCTGTAATACCATCAGCCTTGGAAAAGCTACGGGAGACTTTGGTACCTTAATTCTTTGTAGCACACACTGGCAACAAGGCAGGTGCTAGTTACAGTTATGGCAATGACAAGGCATTTGTCTCCAAAAGGGGTATTGAGGACATGTTGTTGGAGGCCTTAGTGTTTTACCTGCTTCCTTCTGTGTTTAATTATGGAGAGGAATTTCAGCAAGTACACAAAGCTCCTACCTTGTATATCATATTCACTTAGAATGATTACTTCCAGTCTGAAAGACTTTGCTAAAATATTCAATACTACTGTGGCAGCAAGTAGGGTTTTTGGGTACCTACAGTTTATTTCACTGTTAGCTTTATTTTTATCATCACCCACAGCAAAGAGAATTTTTAATACACTTTTTCCTCATAACTCAAAAGCTCTCTGACTGCCCAAATCATCTCGTAGATGAAAAATGTTTCCCTTTCATCCTTACACAGGAGAGAAATATAACCTTTAGACTCAATTCCTGCTCCAGTAAGCCAAGGAGGACTTCATTGATTTCATTGACTTTGCAACAGCAAGAAATTCATCTACACAGAGATCCCCATTTAGCTTAGCAGGCTACAAAGAGTTAGGGAAGCATGATGGAAAGGAAAATGCTCCAAAGAATATTACATTACTAAGAAAGTATTGCTCACACACACACTGATCACAATCACTTGAATTTATCTTGAAACCATTTGCTCAAACAGAAGCAGGATTGCTAAAACTGACAAGATCTGCTTACGTTAAAACAGTGTCACCAGCACAGGAATGTACAAAGCATCCAGCAACTAGATAATATGGGTCATAATTCCTTCATTAAGTTATGTTTAAATTCCTGACCTTGACTTTTAGCAAAGACTTGCTATTAAACTTTGCATGGGCTATGTTTAGCTCTAAAACAAATCCCACATTTCAGATCACTCAGGGATAAACAATGCTTAACATTTTCTAATGGGGCCCTACAGAAATTATTTTATAGCTGAAATAATTAGGGTCTAACAGATATCACTAGCATCATTATTTCACAGGTATTTTTCAAGGCAGCTCTGAAAAACATTTCCACATCTCAAGGGTCTCCACCATCAGCTGCAACTTCAAGTTTCTATTAAAATACAACAGCTTTTTCTCATTTCCCTATGCTTAACTGGATTGCTTGGAGAACATCTCGGATCACCTTAATCTGGCTGCAAGTGAAACAAAAAGGGAATTTATACCATCATATCCCTAAAAGGGGGCTTCAAGATACAATACTCAAAAGATAAAGCTACTTGTACATCAAAGGGGTTTGCATTTTATCACAAACCTACAAAGGAGTAACATTTTAGAAAACTAACACATTCCTCAAAAAAACTCACTTGGGAAAGTAAACACACAGAAGAACTATTAGGAGTCAAATAAAGGAAAGTTAGATGCTAATGAAAGTTTCATCATCCCCTACCCAACCCCAGACACTGCAAACTGTCAGCATAAAAGTATGAGAGGGAAGATTTTCTTACCTAGAGTCAGCCAACTAATAATTTGATTCAATACTGGCAATCCCTCTTTGTTCTTAAGACTGTCATGGGTAGTGCTTACAACATATGTCGAAAGTGCAATACTCAACATCTAGAAAGAAGAAATCAGACAACGAAACACATAATTAAGGTATGGATCTCTGTCATCCTATACTAAATATGTAAATATGCTTTAGAGTTGCATGAACACCTCGTCTGAATCACCGTAAGAAGAAGTCTGTCAAGAATTTCTAACCTTTTACAATTTATGCTTTTTAAACGTCCTTCTAGTTTATTTTGTATTAGTATCCTTCTTATTTTTTATTTATCTGTACTATTTTAAAATAGCATAAACAAGTGCCCTGGATTACTGATTTGACATGATATGCTCTTTGTCAAGAGTAACTACTTAAAACACTCATGCAAACCACAGCAAACATACGTGCCCGGTTTGTCAAGGAGCACTTGTTCTCAAAGAGCAGCCACAAAGAACAAGTGGAACCTCTGGCTTTGCTGCAGAATCAGGTACAGGGCAAAGGGGAAGGGTAGTTAAGGGAAGAGCTTAGCATGAGCAACACAGGTCCTGTAAGATGACAAGCAGCAGCAGAACAGATTGGAGATGGCTTTTAAGAGATGGAAAGAAGCTTTTTTTTTTACCCATTTAAATTGTCTGAACAACCTCATGCAGACACCTCTGCCTGGAGAAGCAGAGAAGCTGAAGAGGTTTTTTTTCCTTGACTAATTCAAGAGACACCATTCAGTCATCAAGTACCGCAAAAAACCTTAGGAAAATTACCCCATGAGTCAGTTATTTTTGAAAGGTGACAATTACCCACGAAAATGCTTGAGCCAAGTTTTCAATTACTGCTATTTATTCACAACTCTGCAGTTCCACTAAAAGGCAAATCAAGCATGCACAGTACTTTGCAAACATGTGCTTTAAAACTGCATTACAAGATGTAATTGCTGTTGTGGCTTTTTTAGTGCAAAGCAACTACACAGTGTTCACATCTATCACATTTTATCATATGAATAGCTACTATTTCCCTGCTAGACACAGTGATACCTAGCGGTACCGGCCCAGAGGACACACTTAGCAGTCAGCTCAGTATCTGCTGCTTCTATTTAATTTCAGGCCAGAAGAACATGTACCCTGTATTTCTCTGTGACATTAATAACTGAGGTCAAAACATTAAGCATCCTAAAGCTCAGGGAACTGGACCCTTTAGACCTCTGATATTTATTTTGGATGCTTTTGTTGCATTCAGGCCAGATATCTCCCCTTTGATATATTTTTTCAAGTTCTTTTAGTGTCATGAGCTTTGGTAATCCCTCTGCTATCCTCTAAACACTGGTGAAGTCACTTTGCACTCACTTTGTGCCACTTCCCATAATATATCTTGTGCCTTGGAAGACTTGTGATGACCTGGGCACAGTAGTAAGCACAATGTACTGCCACTAGATCTATGCCAGTGTCCAGGGAAGGGCTCAGCATCTGCTTTTGAGAATCCTGTGTTTGCAGATCACACCAGCATCTCTAGGACCATGAAACAGAGCAGAAGCAACTTTGAGATGCAAACAGAGGCCACCAGCTAAGAATCTGTCTTCTTTCATCCCTCACAGCCTTCTCTAAAGTTCAAAGATTATTCTTGGACAGTTTAAGAACAGGTCTCTGAGACACATTCATCTGTAGGTCACAGCTTGAAAGAGGAAACCAAGGGTGACATCTGCAGTCCCAATACTGCCAGCACCTCTGGCTGGGAGCTCTCGTAAGCATTTAACATGGCAACAACCCATAGCGAAAATGGTAGGAGAACCAGATTCATCAGCTGGGCCCAAAGCTGGTTGAAAACACACTTCCTGTCCCCTGGTTCCACCAGTATGACACAGATCTCTACTGTTTACTTCTCTTCCTGCTTAAAAGACATGTAGATGTGGCAGTTAGGGACACAGTTTAAGTGGTGACCTTGGCAGTGTTAGGTTCACAGTTGGACTGGATCTTAAAGGTCCTTTCCAACCAAAATGATTCTATAATTCTAATTTAGAGGAGAAAAGTAATAAACTGAACACCTTAGACCCACATGGCATTCAAGCCTCCTAGGAATAAAAACTTGGCCCAACATTATCCACCCATGGAAACAGCAGTGTTTTCAGTAGTGCAGCAAAAACTGGACATCACCTATGAAACTGCTGGCAAAGAGAAACTGGCTCCCTCTCCAGCAAAGAAATTACGTTGTACAGTAAGCACTGCAGCAGTCCTGCTGATGGATTATGAATTACTCCTTTTTTCATCATTCCCGAAGCCTTAATGACCTCTTGAGATCACAGAATCAAAGAATTGTTTAGGTTGGCTTAGGTTTAAGATCAGTGAGCCCAAGCACTAACTTAGCACTGCCAAGTCCTCTGCTGTTCCAAGGCCTGACAACACTTTCTGTGAACAAATTTTTCCTAGTAGCCAATCTAAACCTCCCCTGGTGCAACTTCAGGCAGTTTTCTCCTGTCCTATGACTTGTTACTTGGGAGAAGAGACTGACACCTGCCTCATCAGAAGTAGCATTAGCCAAAAGACAATTCTCTCCTTGCCACCGCAAACAAAACTCAGTAAAAGCCATATGCTATTCCTGCTTTAATAATCTCAAGAGAAAATATGGGAGACTCTCGGGAATTTTAAAAAACTATGAGGGTGTAATTAGTATCTTCTGCCTCAAGCAAACAGTGACATATATCAAAGCTTTAAAATTAGGTCTGAACATAGCTGAAGTTTCTGTCACAGAAATGTAATATGAAGTTACTCAAGATTGCATTTTTACTTAAAAATTTTCTTTATTTACACATGCTTACTGAAAAATCTTTTCCATCATAATGTTCAGTTGTTTAGAACTTTTTTGTTACTTTAAAGCTAGTATCCATGTTGAAAACCTACAGGGTATATGTATGAAAACCAGTGAATAAATGAGCAGCCTGTAAATAGCCTCTCAGATCCATACAGGTATTTGCTAAGCTGTACATTCTGTTCTGCCCATGGAGAAACCAACACAAAGATAACAATTCCCTCTGATCTGGTCATGAACTATCTTTTCTATGAAGGACTACCCTCAAACTGGCAGGGTTTTTTTGCCTGCTCTGATGGTATCTGACAACTTAGGTTTCTTTTTGACCAAAGGAGAGCAATTACTGTAATGGAACAAGCTTTGTTCCTTACCCAGGCATGATACCTTCATTAGAGGCTAATTTTCAGATGGAAAAGGAAGCTCGCTTGGACAAAAATGAACAAAGTTGTCTTCAAAAGAGAAAAAACCCCTCATCATAAGCACAACAAAAGCCTAGACTATGCTGACTCCCTTTCTGTAACTGGAATAGGAAGAAAACTGAAAAGGGAAGTGTCTTTATTCAGATGCAACTCCAAAATAGTTTGTGAATAAAAACTCAGGCAAATAAGAACCACTTGCACCTTTAGGAAATATTATCATATTTCTTGTATGAAAATGCATCTCATCCCAAATCAGCAGATGCAAAAAATTGAGGCGAGGTGAAACAAAAAATGCAAAAGAGGGCTTTTGCACACAGACACTACCAAAACAAAGAGAAAATTTTTTAAAAAAAGGAAAAAAAAAAAAGAAAAAAGAAACAACAATCAAAAAGGAGTCAGGGAATCCTGATCGAAGTAGCAAAGAAGTTTGGCCATATCAATAAGCTTTTTGCTATAAGGAAAAGAAACGACCCTAGAAACACCAGCTAATCCTTTCCCACTGTGTAATTCCAAGACTTTTAGTCAGAGCTGAACCTATAAAAGGTGTTAGCAGAGTGGCTAAGGACATCTCCAAGACAAACCAAAGGAGGAAGAGACCACGTCTTCCCTTCCACTTCAGTCAACACTTGGAGAAAGGTGGCACACAGAGAAGCAAGATGTGTAGCAAATTAATCTATCTTCCCATTTGCCAAAACAAAGAAACATCAAACAACTTACCTTAGCTTCCTGTCTAGGAAGGAACAATATTATCAGAGGAAAGCACAACCTTCAAGGATTGCCTCCAAACAGCACATATGGGTGAGCTGCAAAACCTACTGTCAGGAAATCCCTTGTCAGGTGCAAAGCAGGAATCTGATTCAGTGTGCTTATATATGTGAATGTCTGTCCTGTGATCACTGCCTGTCACTGGAAAATAGGTATGTTTCCTCTAACTAGGGGATTCATCTCACCCATAAAACTTGTCTGGGAGTTGTAAATCAAAACTCAGGACTTCAAAGTGCTCCAAAGGAGCATTTTTGAAGATTACACTTTTTGTTCCCACTGAAAACTCCAACTCACAGGAAAATGTAAAAGGAGAATGAGGGAATTCTGTTGCCTAGAAATACTAGTATTCTGACAAGTATTTTCCATTTGATTCCTGCACATTTCAAAGCAACTAAATGCAACCTAACATCAAAACAAATTATTTATTTAGAAACATTTTTAATGTCTCAGTAATGTCCTTTTCTGCCTCTAAGTCTGAATAATCTCAGTTTCCAATTCCTTCCTTACCCAGAGTGTTAATGGTGGATCCCATGTTTTCCATTCCCAAGTAAGGTGCTGAAGCAAAAATCTAAGAATGACAAGTAATTGGATGTTGCTATTGTAAAACATCTTCTGATTAGGGGGCAATTGAAGGAACTTTATGATCTTCTTAGAGGTTGGGAGAAAAATGAAGATGTTACTTCCTGAACAAGCAGGCAGAACATTTTCATCTAATTAAGTACCTCAGGCCTCTGTGAGTGAATTTCCTGATTCTCTCAGCTGGGTCAAGAATAGTTTGACATTACTCTTTTACTACAGATCTGCTTATTCATCATCACAATTTGTGAGCTCCTCCATGAAGTTCTACCACATGACATGCTGCAGCAGTTGTGTGGTGAGTTGAAGTTAGCCAGTTGCCCACCCAACTGCTCCCTCATGCCCCCATCCAGTGCAAGTTGTTTTCAGGCATTCCAGGAGAAAGCCATGGCCAAGTACATACTAGAAATATATGCCCTAAATGCCTAGGAAAGGAACTGACACCTCTTTTCCACATGTAAGCTGGAAAAGTTAAGAGAAATTGGCACCACATTTCACATGCATTCATGCTCCTGTAA
>NW_008655407.1:0-67217 GCF_000695815.1 Acanthisitta chloris | reverse complement strand
TCCCCTCCTTTCAACCTATTTGAACTCCATACCTAAATCATTGATATAATGAATGCACTGCTTAGATCAATAAGCAACTCCAGCACACACTAAGTCATAACCAATAAAGTTGGCCCTGAAATAAAACCTTTATCTTGTAATAAGTTAGAAAAAAAAAAAAAAGAGGACAGCACACATGCAAGGTATTATTAGAGTTTTAAGGCTCTCTGGAATTTAATTAACACCTACTATGAAAAAAACCCCTACCTAATTCATGCAGCTATAAAGAAAAAAAATCTTATCATTCATTTGAAAGAAGATTTAACCAACAGAAAACCAGCTCAGTATCAGTCTCACCTTGCTATTCAACAGCCAGAAACTGGAACTGGTTCAAGCCCCCTGAACCAGTGAGCCTGTCCATAGTGTGCCTGTGCAATTACTGCAAAAGTCACTGGAACTTACGGACACACACACAAGGAAGGACAAACTCTCAAACTCTCTGAGCAGAGCATCAAAATGTACACGCAATATATATATCAATGAATATAAATATACACAGGATGAGCTTCTGGAAACACAGCATGATGATATTTAAATATGTGCACATGGTTCTCTTGAAATAGTCAAGGGCAAAACTTAGGAACAATCATTTCCTTCTTGAAAATTGTGGCCTCGGTAGGAACACATTCTTAGAAAGTAAGTAAAAATCTGCATGCAAAGATACTGTAACATTCAGAATTACTGAAAAGTAGCAACTGACCTGACAAAAATATATTTTCAGATCTTCATTATTTCTGTACTTATTTTCGCCTTTACGAAGAGATGCAAATGACAAGCAAGAGATCAAGAGAGTCAACAAACCAGCTGTCACTCTGTAAAAAGAAACAAAAGAGCAATAAAATCCCAGGAAGCATCATCAAAAGTCTTTCATTTGCTGCTGTATGTTGTCTTATTGCACTTTACACCAGATTCAACCCCATGAGAGCTCTGGTTTTCCTAACCTATCCTGCATATTCAGACAGTGTCTCTAGGTTCCTCCTGGGTCCTCTGACCCTGCTTTCACCTCTTATATGCTTCCTTTTTATGACTGAGCTGAGTTAGGAGCTCCATGTTCCTATCATACAAGTTTTATTACTGTACTAAGAAGCCCTGACCTGACATATAGAGCCACTGCTCAAGAACAGATGCACCTATTTCTTCACTGGCACTCTGATTTCTCCCTCCTGTATCTTCTCTCCCAGCATCTACTTAACTTCAACATCCTGAAGTGTCACATATACATATATTTTTAATTGCTGCTTCAAGCTTTTTCAGGTTCAAAACTCCCTTGAAAAGATTCAGACAAGCACAGTGTTTCAGAGGTACAATGGTTCATTAGAAGAATAAATAGAGAGGTGTACAGCCTGGGTAAGGTGAATGTAGGGAAGTGTCAGAGAGGAAGATCTGAAGGTAATTTAATTCCATATTGATTTCTAAGGTGTGCACAATGTTCTAAATAATAGAAAAACCTCAGTTTGAAACAGCAGAAATACATACATGTGTACACACAGCTGAGAGGATGTAATACAGCCAAAGCAGATCTGTATTGAATATTTCTAATGTGCCCAGGGATCAAGACTAAGAAGGGGTTTCAACAGATAGATTTTTAATACAATGAAAAATATTGAGGCAGAATGTCAATCTTGGAAATACCTGGGCTCATAATTCTACCTGCAATCATATATTACTGCCCAAATCCCATATTTCACTGAGGATCAGGCACTCTGGCTCTGACAGCAGGAGCCATGGCAGTCTAGGGTCAATTCAAGTCTCTCTCTGCAGTAACTATGATGACACCACAAGCTGAATCCTTCAGGCCAACCACCTGGATTGCATCCAGACATGAGAGAATGCTTGTGTGATGAAACAGGAGGTCACAAGAGGAGAGGGGCAGACAACAAAGATGCACTAGAAAAAAATGCAAATGAACAACTGTAGAAAATCAGACAAAAATACACTGGAAAGGAAAACTCAGAACAGAGAAACAAAAGTGGAAAAAGAAGATAAAAAGGAGACACTGAGGAAGAAGAGAGCTCCGCCTATCCTATTTGTTCTATTTCCCTGAATATCTTATTAGGTACAGAGTGCTATTCAAAGACAAATTATTCAAAATTAGATGGATGAATTCAGAAAGATGCTGTCAAAAGTAAATTGCTTTTGACTAGATGTTCTTATTCACCTATGTTAGTGCTATTTACCATGTTTGCATCCCAGGGAAGATCCTCCTTTACTGATGACCTTTATTTTCATGTAAAATGTATAAATTTTTGTATTGCGAGAAATGTTTCCCTTGACAAGGAATTACAGAATAACACAAAGAGCAAATGGATGTGGCAAAAGAATGAAGTCTATTCTCATTCACATTAGTGAATTACTGAGGTCTCTATAATAATGTTATGTAAATTCTGAATTTCAACTCCTGTCTCAGACAGCTTTTAAGAATACAATTCCTCACACATACCGAAAGGCAGCCCAAATTTTGAATATCAAAGAGGGAAATAAAAAGTTTAAAGAACAAGATGAGATTCTTACACCAGAGGAATGTTTGGTTCTCTTCCTACAACAGGCATTAACGGAAATATTGCCAGGAGTATGCACAGAAGGGCCCAGATCAATGCTCTGGTCTAAAAGAAGAAAAACAAACAGGATTTTTTGGAAGTCATACTGAGAGACAATTGCCTAATCATAAATGCTTGAGCAAACTATTAACAGGTACTTGCATCTCCCACAAGCAAAAACCCCTGCATGTCTCAAGAGTAGAATTAACTGAAAATAGAGCATGGGATCATTGGTATTACAGCATTTCAATTTAATATCGGAATGAATCCCATTTACATAGCTGTCAAAATCCTATCAAAGACAATGACAATAAAAGCTAAGTTCACACTTAAAAGCACTTTCTCAAAACGTGGCCTTCACACACATTGCAGGCACCAGAAAGCTGAGGAGTAACTTTACAGAAGAAAGGCATAAAACTGCATGTCCTCAGAAGACTGCAGAAGCTAACTAATCAGCTTTGACAGAGAATACTCTGAAAATATGGTAACATTTTCCAGTCTTTGAATCTGTATGCCATTTGATTTAACCACCATAATCATCTAAATAGTTCTCTGAACTCTTTGCTAGGAGGAAAAAGCCCCAAAGCCTATCCCAGGTATTTTACTTAAATAAAACCATTAAGAACTACATCATTTAAAATTTTCAAGTTCAAGTCATATTCACATTCCTGAAAAGAAATTTCAGTGCTACAAAACATCATCTGTGGGTACCCAGCTTTCAGGTCAGTTACTTGATTACTCAATTACAACAAAAAAAATTGTAAATAAACAAATACAATCCTCCATCTGGACAGTTCTTGAAGAAAAAGACTTAGCACTTTGACTCTTTTTTTTTTTTTTTAACCCCAGAACCCCCGTTTTTAGGTCCTTCATGAAATAAGAGACGTTTGAATAAACTAATGGAAGAAATGTCTCCTTAATTAAAGATTGTGCCACTTTACACCTGTATCTACAAAAGTAGAGGGTTTTTCCTGGGAAAAATGGTACAGAAAGCTGCCTTTGAGGAACAATATGTGCCAGCTGATTGCAGGCAATGATGAATTGGCAATCACTTTTTGGTTATCGTCAATAATTTTTTAAAATAAATGATCATATTACTTAGTGGTGATAATTTCACCAATTTCACATGTCAACTCTGTTGTCACTGTGACAGTTTGATAAATGATGTGCATTTCATATGATTAAGTCAAGCATTTTTTAGTTAACAACAGAAAACTGATAGCTAATTCAGAGCTACCCAAACTTCCTAAGCAGTCTTATTACTTGTGTTGTGTAACAGATCTATCTGGATTATATTAAATTCCCTTGCCTTGCTACATGTTGGTCATGATGGAGACCAGAATAACAGCATAACTGAACAAGAATCTAAAGCAGCATTCCAAAGAGACCAGTCCCAACATCCTAAGATGCAACCCAGCTGTTCACCATTTGAAATGTTCTGCTTGAGGCAAAGCAATACAGTACCTTTGCTTGAACCCAGAGCTGTGTGATCACTGGCCAGCCAGCAAAGACGAGAAGACCAACAGTAAGTGCAGAGCGGTAGAAAAAACTGAAGACCTAATTGAAATAAAAATAAAAAAACCCCAACCAACAGAAGACTGAAAACCAAGCACATTAATTCCTCAAAGAGGTAAAATGCTAGCAGGGAGATACCCTGTTGATACATATGGGTAAAATACTTACTAGTATTTCAATTCCCAGTATACAAACCAAGAGGAATCCTACAGACTGACTGACACGAAGTGACGAGACATTTGCTGCAAGGTCTTGAATAACAGGAACTCTGTTAAAAATGATGGAACAAGATAATATTTATTTTTTTAAAAAAAGCAGTAACAGGCTTTTACCTTTGAAGGGCAAGGAGGGGATCAGAGCACAAAAAAAGTTTTGGGCATTGCTGGCCCTGCCTACTGTTTAGAAACAGAATGGGTGAAGGCCAGAGGATCTTTCTGCCCAGTTTTATTTGATATAAAATCTACAATAAAACCCTCCAGCTTTTTTTCCCCTCCCATTTCTGGCACATCTTCACCAGTATTTGGACAGGCTTCATATTATTCTCTATCCAAATAGACTCTGAGTTTATGAATATTTTTGGTTATGCTGTGCTTAATGTCTGTCATAACTGATGAAACATTCAGAAGCCTTAGAGAGAAAAAAAAATCCAGTTAGCTTTTCCTGTGTTTTATGAGGCAGCTCATTATCTAACTGCAGTTGGTCTCATTTTCTCTGAATAATACTGAGTTGGTATCAACAAAACTGCCTGTAGATTAGGAATAGATAGGAACAGTAGATAGGAATCAGAAGGTAACAAGTCTTCTTGGGTTGGAGTACAAGCAGACCCAAACAAAGCAAGTTTGCTTTAACATGGGAGTGCATTCCTCAACACGACAAGCACATGTTTCCCAGAAGCAGCTGGCGTTCTGCACACTTGACACTTCGCAGGATCAGACTATTTCAAAATTAATGAAGAAAAGGAACAACTTGTCCCATTTTACAAAAGAAGTCAGTTGCTGCAGGTATTTGCCCCAGATTTTAGCATCCTTTCGCTACAGTTATGAGAGTATGAGAAACATTCTGTCTTGAAAATACTTATTGTCTTGGAAATTTATTTTTATTAATAGAAAAGTTATCTTCTAGACCTAGCAGCTGTATCAACCAGTTTGGAAACTACTCTGTATGTCAACTGAAATATAAACCAGGGTCCTATGGAATTTCTCAGGAAACACTTCAGGAAGTTCAATAAAATTGTATATAACTTTTTCTCCCAAACTTATGGGAAAAATTTATTTGTCAACAAAATAGAAGCACAGGCCTGGTTTTATAAAACATTAATCATAAACTGTATTCTTTACTTACTCTCTCACAACTGCATACCATACTGGTACTGGCAAGAGACAGTATATATAGTATGTCCAAGGACATCTTTGAATCAACAGGAAAACAGCTATTATCATTCCAGCAAAGGCAAAACCATAGAAGAGAACAGCAGATTTCTGAAAAACAAATGGTTGGACAAACATTCTTGAAATGGCAATAAAATGTTTTAAACCACCCACTATTTTCAATTTGTTAGTTACACAGGAAAACAAATGCTGTTTCAACACAATCACTCAAGCTGCCATGTGTCTATGTACATGACTGCGGACACCGTTGTCAGCCAGACTGAAAAAAAAAAAATCAACCAACAACAACAGGATTTGAAGATCTAATTCTCATTACATCTCTTCATAAGGTCCTGCAGCAAAATCGGCACAGCAAAGGCATACTTGTACAATCTGGGAGCCAAATATATGCAATGTTATTTATGTTCAAAGGATACTTGAATTCAATTTGAAGTCAGAGACCCTTAGGTCTTGGAAAAAAAAACGCTCTCAAATTGAGATTCTAAAAACAGAATATAACCTTTCGAGTTCAAGTTCAGAGCATTACAGCCAAAGCGTTTAATGAAAATTCCATCAGCACATTCCTTCCTCCTGTTTGAGACATTTGTAAGAGAAGTAATTAAATTAAAATATAAAGCATTAACTCCTACCAAAAAAACCCACAACTACTTAAGATGTAGGAACAGCTGCTGAAGGAGGCTTGTGAACAGCCTTCCAGGAGAAACGGCCTTACTCAAAGAACCCACAATTTTAAAACATCACAGTGGTGCATGGCACTAACAGGCAGCATAGCTACAACTGCTGCTATATTTAATCCTAACCTACATCTACTGCTTTGGGCTTTTCTTAAAAAAACCTAAGAAATAAATAAGACATGGGTTTAGAATGTTATGTACTCAATTGTAACTCAAATGATTAGAATGTTATGTTCTCAGACTGAGAACACTGTAAGGAGGAACATCAAAGAAAGGAAATTTTTAAATGGGTTATCTCAGGTAGGTAGGTCAGTCCATAATCATCAGACAGCAGCAATCTCGTTTGTGCAAAGAGAAGCATTAAACAGTCACTGTGCATCTGCCTTTCATCTGGTCATTGAACTACTCTTCCTTACTCAGGGACATTCAGATATCAGAAGAATTACTGGTAAGGGAAGATTATGTACAAGTTTTAAATACACAACTTTATGTATTGCAACTTGACATGGCAAAGGCAGCTTTAGTGGCTGCGCAGCCTTCAGCACACTGCAGGTAAGGACAAAGACAGTGTTTGCTGCTACACAAATGCTAGTTTCTTTGAACGAGTTATGTAGACAGATACATAACCAAGTTAAATATGTTGAGAAAAGACAATTAATTAGCAGTTCACATAGATGGATTAACATCTTTTCTGGCTCCCCTTCCCCATAACTGACATACAATTGCCTTGATCTAAACTGACAGCAAATGCAAGTTTGAAATTTTTCTAAAAACAGAATTTCTGTTAAGATATGACATTAAACTAAAAATAGATATGTCCTATCGAAAGCTGACCTAGTGCAATTCTGCTTTATTAGTTTTAACTTTTACATTTGTTGACATATAGACAGAATGAATATGTATATATATGATATACACACAATATAATTTAGCATTGAATGAGTAAACATATACAATCAACATTTTATTCCATATAGCGACTTAAATATTATGGAGTCCAATCTAGTCAGTCATGCATTGAAAATGGAAACCAGATTTGCATTTTCTGTAGATGTTTAAAATAGATTAAAAGGTTATGCTTCTTGCTAAGCAAAACAACATATTACACCAAAAGTTTTTTCATACGCAGCATAAGAAGCCAAAGACTTTTAAAGATGATATATACAAGATATGCAGTTTCATTATTCAGAGGCTCCTTGATTTTATAAGGTTGTGCTTTGCAGGAGACTATTTGTCAATGGTAGATTAGTTTCTCAGCAAAATTCTTTAAGCAGTTCCAATGTGAGCTATAAACCAAATAACTTCCATATATGAAGCATTAGCCTCACACTGTGATTCTGTAAGTATTTAGGAATGCTAAAAAAGGATTCTACAGGAAAAGGCCTCTTATTGAAACCTCAGGAAAGAGAAATTCTATAGACAAAGAACTAAGAAATCTATTTTTTTTTTCTGCCAGTGTCACTAGCATAAAATTTGCCTTCAACAAGTAAAATCAATACACCAAATGAAAATCCATGTCAACTATAAATGCAAAATTTTTCCTTAATGTAGTTATTAATATGCCTGATACTCAGTCTATTTATTGTAATTATTTTGCTCGCATCTAACATAACATGCATCTTGGATTACTTCCTCTCAGTTATTTGATGAAAGAAAATCTAAATCATGCAGTGCAGAACTTATGAATATTTTCCATTTTAATTTTGTTTGATCATTTTCATTAAAAGCCAAGACTATCTCATTTCAGCCAGTAGTAAAAACCCCAAGATAGCATGATAGGAGTAATATATTGAAGGCAGTAAATATGCTAAGTGGGTGCTCCTTCTCATTTACATTACCAAATGAAACAAGTCCTTTTATTCTGAAACACATTCTTGAATTTTGAGAGAATTTCCCCCGCTCTGAAGGCTTTAATCCTTCTCTAGTGAAATGCTAGCTTTTTGCCTGTTCACCTTTTTGAGGTATCTCTTTTCCTGGTGAATGACTGAAAGCAAATTAATTTCCTAGGATTTTTCTACTTTGTGAAAAATCAAACCATAATGATCTTGTCAAAAAGAGCTCCCTTCATCTTTGATGTCTTTTGCTGCATCCCTGCAAATCACAAAGAGCAAAAGAGACTCTGATCTATGAAACCACAGTTCACCTTCTATTAAAACAGGCTATACATTTTAAAAACACCATGATTGGGCTGCACAGCTTCTGAAAACAGATTTTGAATTGCCAAAGAGGACAGGAATAAAATAATTTACATGCTATTTTTTATGCCTTAAAGTAAATCAAACTGGAAGCCTGGAGTCTGTATTCTGAAGGCTGAAGTCTGTATACTTCTGAACAAGTATTTTTACAACAGAATGCTGACTTTACTACTATTAATGCTGAAAATTGCCTCCTGGTTAAAGACAGATTCTAATAGTTTTGCATCACTATGTTTGCTTACACTTTCATTAGCATCTAATAAAATGCACAGCTGTAGGAAGGAAGGAACTGAGAAAGCACAGTATTGCATACTCAGACTTATCAGAAAACTCAAACTTATCAGAATACTGATCCTAACAAATGGACCAAACAGTAACACTATATAGGATTACAGTAGCTAGAAAACTTCACAGCTTGCCAGTTTCCACATGAAGTCAACAGAAGGGTAAGGTGTGCAATTTGTCCCACACAGAGACACTGAGCATACACTTAATGCTGAAAACTGACAGAAAAAAATAACTGAATGTTTCTGACCTACCTTATTATTAGCTGGGAAAGTTTTGGTCAAATTGGTATGGGTCTTGATAATCACCAAAATCACGTAAGTTGTCCAGCCCAGAAATCCCATTGCAATACTTAGACCCAGGAATAATCTGTCATAAGTATGGTAATAAGACAAGCCTTCCAAAGCAAGGTTAATCAGGGTTTTGCACAGGGATACCTGGAGGCAGACAAAACATATAAGCAACAGTTTAGAACAGTGTAGGCTTCCCATTCCACAAATTGGCCTAACTGGCACTGACAGGAGCTCAAGCAGCTCCACCACTCTTGGCACGTGTCCTATCCACACTCAGGTACAGTGTTTCAGCAAGCATCAACTGCTGAAGTACACACTGCTTTGGACTCCTGTTGGACATAAAATCAACCATCACTTGGTTCCTTCACCATCCTCCCTGGCCATGACAGTCATTAGATGGTGAAAGCTACACAGACAGCACACCAGGAACACAACCTACTATCAAGCATGCCGCTTGGTTTTCCCATAATAAGCATCTGACTATATATATATATATTCCAGTCTAAGTTACCCCCTCAAAAATAGTCAGGTCCTTCTGAAGGTACAACATTTTACGAAGGAGGAGGATTATGGATGCAGCTGAACATGGTCACTCCACAGCCTGAAATACTCCCTTCCTGGGGTTTCATGTCCTCCACTTCAATAGTACCTGATAGCCTGAGCACCAGAAGTGAATTCTCTGGTGGATAACTGGAACCACAGTTTCATTTATAAAGCAGCTGCTTGGGGCTCTCAGGATGTAAATCATTTGGACACAAAAAGGATTGCACCCAGTCTAATCACAGGTCCCCCCTACTCACTACCTCCACCGGGGAGACACCATAAAGACATCGTGTCATTCAGGTGTGCTCACCCCTGTGATTTACCCAAAGATGGGAAGCTCATCTGTGTGATATGTGGCCACAGAGGATTCTCTAGTGAGTAACAGATCTGTAAGGCAGGGTGTAATAAGATGAACATACACCATGCTTCTTTATATGTGCAGGTATCCAGTTGGGATTTAACAACAATCAACAGAAAAAGGTACATCAACTACTGAAGAGATGACAAGTCTGCCAATGGGCAAACTCACCCCAAATGACATCATTCTAGAGGATACAATTATGACTGCACATGTGCAATGCAAAGAGCTGCAGAGTTGAAGCAAAGAATCATCCACACCCCAGCTGCTGGTAATGAACTGACTCTTCTGCACTGTGGTACAGGAAGCTGAGGATAACCAGGGCCCAGGCACAAGTCTGATGTGTTAGTGACCAAGGGTGAACTTGAACACCTGGGGCACCCAAGTGAACATGGGGTAAAATTTATAACCACTAACTTGCAGGTTCTACTCCTGAAATGTAGAAAATGTCTCCTGTAAGGAAACGTGAGAGCCAAGTAGTAGTATTAGGAAACCAAAATAAAACTTGCTCCCACAGCAAAAAAGATCCATTTATTTAAACTGAACTATTTCCAATTTACAACATGGTAAATAAAAAGGCACAAGGTATAAAATAGATTTAGCTGTCCTGTGCATAAAATAGTGATTTATTACCCTGAGAATCATATTAGGAAAAAGGAAGAGTTGTACCCTAAGACATAATGGAATTACTCTTCCATTCATCTGGCAGGTTAAATGTAATCCTACATATTCAATTTTTTCAAGTACTTTTTAACACAGAAGTCAATAACCAAACTAAACCTATGAAAATGAAAGACTTCTTGGTATGGAGTTCTACAAATTAGTTCTGTGAACATCAGAATACAAGGACTGGTGAACCACACCAAGTACCCTGTCACACAGTGAGTGGTAGCAAATGCTTCAGAAAGTAATACTGGAACTGGGAAGCATGATTCCACGTATGGCTCCCAGTCTTTGACAAACTGAAATGTGAAATTAAAACCAAGAACAACTGGTTCAGGTAAAAGAACAAAAAAAAGCAGGATCTATGATGAAGCAAGATATCACACCTTTTTTTCATGCAACTGCTAGTCTTAGAAATGTGAACATGAACTACATTCCTGAGTTTCTCTCTCAATTTACCCTTTTCTACAGTGGAAAATGAAAACATACACTGTGTGACAGTATCCTATGAAACAGTAACAAGGAGTTGAAGAAGTATGCGGAAAAAATACAGCAAGTCAGGATTATTCATTAGATCGGATATCAAAATGCAAAATTTCAGAGACTTACAGTGGGATTTTATTTGTGTTAATGAGATGTGCATCGTAAGGGTGGAAAAAAGCTTTATTTCTCAGTTCCTCTCAATTTAAACAACTCTAAATATTTACAAATAGCAAAAGCAGACTTACCGCTTCATTGTACTCCTGCTGCTGAATATACAATCTTATTTTCTTTAAAAAGTTGATTTGTTCAGAATCAGAAAGTGGCCTGTGCAACAATATAATGGGATATTAAAATTTCTTCTTTTCATGAGCATAAAAAATTAACTTTGCAATTAAAAAAACTACTCTGGAATGAAACATCACCAAAATATTCTGAACTTCATTAGTGGTAATTAAGTAATTCAGACTAATCTATTGCTCTGCATTCATCTTCACACCTGCCAACATGGTTGCTGTTTAACTTACCTGAAGATCTTTGCATTAAGAGACTTTTTTTTTGTGTAGCCATTCCCATCTAATACTGCTGAAAATAATCTTCCTTGTGCATTATTATTGACCATTGCTTTGGATAAGAAGCATGGCACAGACAAGAATTAAGCAATTTAACTGCCTTAAACATGGTTGTGAGCAGTTTGTAAGCCTGTCAGCATAGGATGATTTGCTTAGGTTCCACACTAACAGTAGATGATGCCTAACAATCTTCTCTTTGAAAAGTATGAGCTTATCTCCTGTTACACAGGGAGCTATTAGCAGAGTCCCCAGAGCAGGGGATAAACAGTTATACACTGAGGTCAGTGATAAAAATCTCTTTCATTTTAACAAATTAGATCATCAACCTACATAATTGCTACAGTTCCTCCCTTACAGAAAGCAGCAACAAGGACAAACAAGCCAGTCAACCAACCTCCAGCAAAGAAAGGGGGAAGGAGCTGTTTCTCCTGTACCATTTTCTTCCCACACTAAGGATGGCAGCAGAGCAGAGGATCCCAGGCTTACTGTGGGCAAGCTACAAGCCACAACACAGCCACTGTCTCTCTAGGCACCACAGGGAAACTGTCATGGGTCACAGCCTTCTGACAGCTGGTGAATGCACACAGCAGCTCTCCTTCACACCTTCCACAACATCACCTTGGCACAGCACCATCTCCTCAGCATCCCTGGCACATGATGGCCCAGCTGCATGTCTCCCTCCCTTGCACGTGACTCCTTCACATGCCTCATACACAACCACCCACTGCATGTTTCAGGCAGTGCCAAATCAGGACTGGCCCTGGGGTCTCACTCCCACTGTGTGGTCACTCAGCTGAACCACAGGAGCAGGTCTTGATCTTACGCAACTGCTGCATTGAAACACTCCTGAACAATATGAATTTTTATTACTAACATCCTGGCATATTTTGATACTGTTTCCTTAAGTTCAAGCACAACAGTATTGTGCAAAAATCTTCCCAGATAGCAGATAATGGGAGAAGCAGTGACATATCTTACTTTCAAGAAGAGTAAATAAGTGCATTAAAAAATACTTGTCTCTTTTCAATCTAGAAAACAACTGAAAGATTGTATCTATAAGCAAAAAGGAAGAAAGAGGTCTCAGGAAAAAAGAAGGTAGGAAAAGATCATGACAAGGTGATGGCAAGAATTTGAGCACCTTAACTTTTGCTAGAGAAGAGAGGAGTTTAGAAAACAAAGTTGAAAAATAGCAAAGGGAATATTGGTTGTTTCTGCATCTTCATGGCACGTCCATATGGAAGCCAACCCTACAGCTCCACAGGCCAAAGGCTACCAGCATGCAAGCCAGTAAATGCACACTAAGGCTGATGACGGCTCAAGTTAGAGTCAATTCTTCAAGTAGGCAAACCAGACCCAAGTACTGTCTCTGGGAAATCTGTAGCCCTCACATTTCACTCAGTTGTTTGGTAGGGGAAGGGGAGCAAACACCAAACCAAGGTGGGAGTTTTTACCACGTGTGGAGATTCATGGGAAGAAAAAAAAAGGATATATTAGCTTTCAGGTAAGGATGTTTTAAAAAATCTGGGATAAATATTCAGGAGCTTTATGCACCCAAGATGTTCCTACATACCCTGCATCATTTTTATTGTTTTACATATACTATTTCCTGTGGATTTTATCCTTGCTAAATTAATGCAAATTTCTTATTAGTTAAAATTATCTTTTACATCTTTAGTCATTTAGCTATAACCCCCTTATTATCTTTTTACTCTCAATGAATCACTGTATTATTAATGAACAATAGTCTTCACCTATTCCTTCTCAGACAACAGCACCTGGGATCTCTGTACATGCATGGTAAAACAGAATAAATGGGATTTTTAACCAGTGAAGTTTCAAGTAAGTCAAAAGCAGAAAGCAATTATTTTGTCAAATGGGATTACCATGAGCAGGTGCATTGTTAATTTTCAATAGCTAAAATCATACCACACATTTTACCTTACTTCCATATTGTGCTGGTTTGAGCTGAAGTAGAGTTAACTTTCGTCATAGAGGCTAGTATGAGGCTATGTTTGGGTTTTGTGCAGAACACAGAGTTGATAATGCAGAGATGTTTTTGTTATTGCTGAGCAGAGCTTACACAGAGCCAAGGCCTTTGCTGCTTTCCGTACTGCCACACTGGCAAGGAAATTGGGAGTGCATGGTAGACTGGGAGGAGACACAGCTGGGACAGGTGACCCAGACTGACCAAAGGGATATTCCATACCATATGACATCATGCTCAATATATAAGGTGGGAGGAAGAAGGAGGAAGGGGGGACATCTGGAGTGATGGCGTCTGTCTTCCCAAGGAACCGTTACGCGTGATGGGCCCTGCTCTCCTGGAGATGGCTAAACACCTCCTGTCTTCGGGAAGCAGTGAATTAATTCCTTGTTTTGCTTTGCTTGTGTGTGCAGCTTTTGCTTTCTCTATTAAACTGTCTTTATCTCAACCCATGAGTTTTTGCAGCTTTTACCCTTCTAATTCGCTCCCCCATCCCGTTGGTGGGGGAATGAGTGAGAGGCTGCGTGGTTCTTGGCTGCTGGCTGGGGTTAAACCACGACACATATATATATGCTTTTCAAGATGCTGAATTTACAATTGTCCAACAATTGTTTTTGTAAAATGTATGAATTTCACCAGAAACTAAGGACTACTCACATATAGTTACAAAAATGCAAGGGTTGGTCATTATTTTAAGACTTTTTTTGCCTCTGTATTAAGCAAAACTGCAAAGAAGTCATTAGAGAAGTTTTATATCTCACACCAGCCTATAAAGAAGAGATACCAAATACGCTGATTATCCCTTGATTAATGAATGGGTATGGTTCCCCATAAGCAATTTATCATCCATCAAGGACCCCGATTCACTTCTCAAAGTTGACAAAGTAGATGGGAGACTTAAAAGAAGCCCCTTGCTAGATCTAGCAGAGAACAAAAAGAGAGAAAGCTGAGCCATGAGCAGAAGTGGAAAGTTGCCTATAGAAAAAAAGCCATGAACTTCAGAAGTGATGATTCCATAAACCTGTAAGACCCATCAAACAACAAACCCACAATTTAAATCTGAGAAGTTAAAGTTTGAGTTATTCTTAGCATCACTTAATTTTAATTAAAGTACTTGTAAGGTTTCAAACACAAGACAGATAGTGTTAGAAAAGAATAAACTTATCAGAGTGATTTCTCCATGTTTTAGTATGCAACGTGCCAGAGGCACCAGCACATTGTCAATGTCTTCTCAAGGTCACTTAATGCACACATCCATGCAATTAATATTAATGGTAATTAAGTGAATTTACTGACCATTATTAGAAAGATTCTGAACTCAAAGAAATCTAAGATACGTGTGCATATGCTCTTCCCAGATACCCATCATCAAAATCCAATTCTACCAAATTCAAGTTGAACTGTCTTGACTATCAAAATCAAAAGTCCTTTTCCGTAACACAAAAATACCTCTCCTATTAACAGACACACACAGAGAGAATTTAGTCAGTGGTCTCAGCTCTGTCCTTCTATTCTTTTCTTGAATGCACTGTAAATCACACATGCTGTCAAGTGCAGTACTCTGAGGTTTAACTTAAAAGAAAAACCCAGGAACTGCACGGCCATGTATATTATAAACATGCACATTCACAATATCATCAGGATTCTAAAGACTTAACATTACATTCTTCACAGAAAACTATGGTTGTTCTAGAAGAGTAATTTTAGTTTTCATTATGGCTATCAGGGATTAATTCTAGTTCCAGACAGAAATCACAGCTTCATCCATGAATAAACATAATTAATTATGAAACAAAATGATTGGGCTAATCATGCAAGTGCTTGTAAACTCTCCCTCCTGAGATGTTAGCTACCCTTGTCATAGGTATATCTGACAAATTAATCTTTCCAACACATCATTCACGCTTCATATAAACTAAGCTCTTTGACAGCACTTCACAATAAGACTGTGATGAAATACCTTCACCACAGCAATGTCAAGGGGATCTCTCTTTGGCCAGTGAGTCTTGTTGATCATCACACTACAGAAATTACCATCCCCAACAGCATAGGCAGCATGCTGCAGTCAAATCATGAAATAAAAAAAATATCTCAGAACAGAGGAAGACGTCTTGCAAATACATCTCTATCCACCACTGCTTAGTTTGTTAATTTTAGCATGCCTGGTTATTTGGGTAATGATTTATAGCCACTTTATTGCACAGTAAATTTTCTAGTATTCTACTACAAGAGGTAATCCCTTAGGATCTGTAGTAGTGTAAAATGCAGCAGGTTTAATAATCAAAGTCAGGGAAGCATCACAGAATTGCAGATGAAATGAAAAAAAAAAGAAAAAAGACTGGGATTTTTGCCTAGTTCACCATCAGATGAAAACAAATTTATTTCAGCTGCTTCACTACACACACAACACCTCCATGTGCCCGACTACTGTCAGCTCATGCACATCCACACCCTTCTATCGCTACCTTTTCACTCTCCCGACCAGAAAAAGGAAAATCCTGTGCATCCTACAACTCTTTGAGAGTGGCAAGATTTTCAAGAGAGACAGTGATCACATTTCTATGATCCATATCCAGCAGCAAATCAGGAGTAGCTGCTCAGCAGACCTCAGACTTCCAACTTTTCCTATTGCTTGTTTGGGGGATGAGGAAGTAAGGACCAACTCCTTCTGTAGATGCAAAACTAAAAAATCTAGAGAATATGGATATACAGCTCTTGAACCTTGTGGTAGCTCCATGATGGAGCAAGGCCATCTGATTAAAGTCTGCCAGGAATTTCTATGGCTTACCTGCTTCAAAACATTATTTAAAGCAGAGCTCCTCACTTGCTTTGCTATGAAATTTCTAACTCCAATATTGTTAGCAGTAAAGGAGCCATCAGATTGCCACTGCCCAAACAACTCCAGTAACTTTGTCTGCCAAAAGGCTGAGCAATTACAAATTCTTGTCTTCTTCTCGGAAAAGAAGATCCCTGGCACCTAGTAACTTGTAATCCGAAATAAGCCACCCAGGTTAACCTTGCCCATCTCCACTGGCACCATCCTGCAGAGCAGCCAAGGTCTCTGCCATTCATTCACCCCTGTCCTCTGACACTGCTGGGGGCAGGTGCCAGTGCTTCTCTGCTCTCACCATGGGAGAAAATTTCCAGCAACAGAATCAGCCAAGTAAGTTCAAACTCTGCTGCCACCCACCCCTCTAAGAGAGGGACATACTAAGGGGCAGAGATGGCTTCCACTCCAGCAGTTCTGCAACCAGCTGACATAGTACTTACAGGACCCACTGCTTTTATCTACACCACTGCTGCTGGCAAATGGTCATCTTTAAAGTGTAAGACTGGCCTGACATTTTTGCAGGGCTGCTGTTCAAAAGTTATACAAGTAATGGAGCCAGTGTAGCAACAGGCTTCAAAAACAAAGTTAGTCTCCCATGAGAGCTGCCTTCAAATTTTCCCAGCATGGAACAGAGATGGCACCTCAGAAAGCATCAGGTGGGTAATGGGAAAGTAGAGACACAGATCTCATATTCAACACTTAATGTAGCAGAAATACGATTGCACACTTATTCCTGCTTCATGTCAAATTTGCCCCAGTTAACAACCCATGAGTACAGAGGCACAATATTGGTGGCAGTGCAATCACAAACGAGCCTAACCTTATCATTCTATTGTTTCTTTTCAAAGTACGGTGCACAGTCTTGTAGAAACAGAATGAGATGCATAATATAAAACTTTCCCACTTCATCAACAGCAGAGAACAATCAGACAGTGAACGGCAAGTGATGCAAAATCTTGAGTTCATTCAGCAAAATGTGGAAAAAATAACCAAATATTTCAAAAATCAAAGACCGGAACCATGTTATTTACTTTCTGTTGCCCTTGATGTGAGGTACAGAGCATATGATGTTACTAGGGGCAATGATCAGGAAAAAAAGTTCAAACAGTTCTATGGACCTCACCAAAATATCTATTTACATGCATTTTAATGGTCAGAAGCTGATTTTTCCCCATTTTCAAAATGTGTTCAATTCCAGTTCTTTAGATGCACCTACTCAAAAAAAAGAATTGTTTTAGTATATCTGTCAAAGATAGACTGAGAGTACATACTAGAAGATATAGAGACAGTCCTTTGTATATGTTTTAGTTTTGATCAAAGAGTGATGTTACAAAGATAAAACAATTTGATGCGTAACTCGGTGGTTCCTTAGTCTGTTAGATGGCCTTAATTTTACTTGTTTACTACAATATTATCAGGTAAGTTGCTAAAACAGACAAGTCCTAACAAAACTTGATTTTCATAATTCAGAAGCGAGATGCATGTTGATTACAGATTAAAAAAATTACAGCCATATTTTCAGTGTGCTACAGCTGTGCTTTTTTTAAAGAAAAGGTACTCTATATAAACCTACACTAAAGGGTTTATTATAGCTTCTTAAAGCCCAGGACCCTCACTATTCCCTCCCCCAACTTGATCTACTCTATTAGCTCCTGCTGTTCCACTGCCAGGAGTTTCAATTTTGTCACGTCTAAATTTCAAGTAGGCTTTTGGTTTTGTGTTTCTGTTTTGTTTTTCTGACTACTGGGCTAGATTTTAAGTCAGCCAGTCTAGCTGTAGGGTTGTGCTCAGTTATCTTTGCCACTTATTTCTTTGAAGAAGCATCAAAAAGCACTGCTGCACTCCAGAAGAAAGAAAAGGTGTAAGAAAGTCAGTAAGATGCTCCTGCCTTTAAGTTCTAAGGTTTGTGTTCTTTAAAACATAAGAACACGACAGGAGGATGCACACACTTCCATAGGCTAAAGGTAGGAAAAAGCATCTTTACTGACACACTGGAAAAACCCACCAGCACATATATGCCTTTGTATTAATCAGATTTCCAAACATGCAGAGGAGGAAGCAGCAGGACATCAGTGAAACCACAGGAAGTGGTCTGACTACTAACAGTCTAATCCTGGAGAAGCCTGGGAATTAAAATAGCCTTTTAATATCCACAAATCAGCATCCCTGATGCAGCATATTTGCATATTCAACAGCAAAGTGCCTTGGGATATTTATGTAAATCCTTGAGATAGCAGAGAAGAGAGAAAAAGGAGCAGGCAAGTTAACTGCCAGCTGCCAATTCACTGAGCAGAGAAACAATCAAGGTAACTGGGCTGCACAAAGCATTATTTTGCATGTAAAACAACCAGAGGCCAGGAGAGAGGAGGCCATGCCCCAAAACTGTTCCTCTGGCCTCCTCAATGCAGAAGCTGGATGCAGGGATCATCCAGGGACAGGGGGTTTGTCCAAAAAGCCATAGCAGGACATGATGCTGCAGTCTGGGAAAGGGAAACTGCTTCTGAGGGAGGGTTGATCTTTGAAGGAAAGGAAACACACCAGTCTTTTCTACTTTAGTAGTGCACAGGCCACATGCTGAGTCTAAATAACAACACCCTACCAATGCTGTAAGTCAGCCCTCACCTCCGCAAGATGCATGATGATTTATGTCATGCAGTGAGCTGGATCTAGAAATCTGCAGCATTGTGGCTATGTAGCATTATGCCACAGGTCCTCTTCTGCTCCACAATCCTCCATGCCAATCCTAAAGTCTAGTGACCATTTTTCAACTAGATGCATCCAGAGCAAGCATCTTGTGCTGTGTTTGGGCAGGTACCTAATAGCAGAGCACCATAGCCACTGACACACATGTTTTAGAGGCCAACCATACCAATCCTGATCAGGAGACCACCACACATCAAGCAGCCAATGAACCACATGACAGTCACCTTGAATAGGCCCAGGCCTGTGGTGCCCAAATACCTTGGCCACAGGGCAAATCCAGCCAACTGGTGGTAACAAAGGACCCTGCAAGCAGTTCCCACTCCATAACAGTGATTACACTGCCTGCCTATCCTCATGTTTACCTGTAAGTGCTACAAGAAGTTCTCGTCTGAACTTCCATCCTGTCTGACAGCAGAAATTATTACCAGAGTTGATTTCTTGATAAAAAAAAATAAATAGCTTGAATGACCAAAACAAGGGAACTTCTCCACAGGCAGCATCCGTGCAGCACCATGGGAAAATCCATCCAGTGTTGCACAAACATAGGGTACCCAGCATCTGAACGGATGTACGATTTACTTGCTACCTATATTCTTCTATTCGGCCTTACTGAAACTATTTAAAAAAATTAAAACTAAAGCTATTGTGTTAAGCTATTTGCTACTGGGCCTTTATGCTAGAGATCCAGAAAGAACCTTGCACTGTCTCTCTTACCTCATGCCCCAGAACAGAACATTCGCTGTCCACCCCATCCTACCACCTGCCTGTACATTCTCCCTCACCCTCATGGTATGAAGCCTCACAAGTTCCAAGAAAGGGCAAATAACATGAGGAAACAGAGCATACATTAATCTTGGCGATATTTTATCTTATACTTTAGCCTTTTAGCTCCTTCTAAAGACCTTACCTACTTCCTACTTGATAGTAAATCCAATTATGTCTGGTCCTCCTGTGCAGAAGCCACTGCCAGTAAGCTTTTCAAATACAAACTAAAAGCTCCTGAGTGCGCTGCTGAAACTCCAGACCAGCAGGATGCTTGCTTCTTAAGAGGATTGCATCCTCCCTGAGCAGCGTTTAACAGAGTGCTGCAGACACAGCCCATTCAGGCAAAGAGAGGCTGACATTTTTGCCAAAGAACATTTATTTTCTAGCACAGGCATTGATTTCTCTCTAAAGAGATAATATATATACTATTCAATCAGTATGGTTTTTTTTAAAAAATAATACAAAGCCATTATTTTCATTCGAGCACTGTGTCTCTACAGCACTGCAGTCCTACTTTTTGTTCACATTTATATACACAGGTTTCTAAAGCCAAGGGTGGAGGGGAGGGGGCTGCCAGTCTGCCCCCCAACACCAACAGGCTAAAGGTGCCCATACTGTCCTGCTTGTACCAGCAGTCCCAGCAGCAGGATTATGCCTAGATTCACACCTGATAACACAACAGGGACAAGGGGAGAAAGGAAAAGACTGGCTGCCTTTTCAGAGTTCACTAGGAATTGATAGAAGCTGCTGTCCCTTATTCTTGACCACAGGATAAAGGGACTGAAATCTCTTTGCAGATAAAAAAGTGCTTCTACTAAAGAAAAGGTCTTCTGAAGACACAAAGTGTTCAGACAAATGGACAGGGAGACTAATCACTGCTAAAATATCCTTCCCTGCTACAATAGTTTCACCCTTTCTTCTTGACATTCAGGCCTTAATGTTTGATCTTGCAATGCATTATCATATGTACCCTAAATATCTTACATATTACCAGTTATTTAAATAAATATCATTTATTTAAACAAAGCAAGAATAGGGTGTTTCAAAGGATGTACTGACATCTTAAGGAACCCTGCCTCATTCAATGGTTGAAAAGAAATCACTTGCTTCACTTTGATCCAAATGTCAATTTTGTGGAAATATCTATTATTTAAGTTTTGAAAGGCCATCAGACAGAGGGAACAATGTAGTGCTGTATCTCCAGTCATCAGAGAAAAGAAGAAAAGAGAGGTATTTGTGCATATGGCATTTCTTTGAAGTTGCTGTACATCTTCAAAGACACTCTACACACTATTTTCTATCACTATGACAAATACTTGATGTGTAATTATGTGGAAAGACTTGGTCTCTACATGATTGATACTTCTTTGCATCAAATCCATACAAATGTTTAAGGGAGTTATATCTCAGTTCTACCCTCCGACATGAACTGAGATATAACTCCCTTAAACATTTGTATGGACTTGATGCAAGGAAGTATCAAAGCATCGAGCATCTTGGTACCTCCTCTTCTTACACATAAAGGTCAAAGCATTGTGCTTTTCTTATCAGGATCCCGATAAGAAAAGCCTCTGGTTCTGCTAAGCAAATAGTTTTTGAAAATATGCCTTTCATAGTTGGGAAAAACAGGTAGGGAGTGAAAGGAAGTGGAAAGGAAACAAATTTCAAAGAGTAAGTCCTTTCATGTGTCCAACTGGAACTGCAGATAAGCATTCAATATCAGCAAGGGATACTGTTCTGCTCTTGCACATTGATTCCCCTGGGAGCAGGTTGTGCACCTTGCCTTGCAGAATCAGAAGACACTTGTAGCTGAGTTCCTGACATGTATTCTCAACAGATTCACAGGTAGCCTCAAGATACACTTTTACCCAGATTTGGTCCTTGACAAAGGTACTTTGATAAAACAAAAACAGCATTACTGGCAGTCAGGCACATCCATATTAATAGACAGAGCTATCTAAATTCTAACCTGCCTCAAGCCTGGTCAAATAAACACTACTGAAGTTTCTATCACACAACACAATGATCAGCTCCATCCTTCTCATCATTATACACCTGACAGATGGATTTCAGAGAGAGATGCAATTTAGATCCAAGGAGGAAAGGGCACATGTCTACTGGCCTCCTTCATCCCCTGTCCACTGCATCAGCCACACTTCTGCTAGGGATAAGACTCCCTGTGGAAACCAGAAGCCTTATATCAATTCACATTCTTTCTCTGTTGCCAACATTAGGAAAAATAGGCTTGTTTTATCCATATTATATATGTGTGTGTGTGTATATATATAAATTAGCTTAATGTTTGTGGTGCAATATATTCAACATACAACTCAAACACTAGTTTTTGAGTCATTACCACTGAAGTCATCAAGTTTTCTAGTCACTCAGTAATAAAACATCTGAAAATCAACCTCTAAATCAGGATTTTTCCCTCAGAATATTAAAACAAACTTTTTAATGTTATTTCTGGCTGAAAAATTACATTCAGGTTTTTGCGAAGCTGAAATTTCTACAGAACACATTATTTGGGAATATATCTTCCACACGCTCCCCCCTCCCAAAAAAAAATCCCAGACATATTTAATAGTAATTGCATCAACTTCTCTAAAACCACAATGTCTCAATCTGTAAATCATATCTACATTTCTGTCATACAGACTTTATTCAATTACATAATAAATTAAATAATTTTACAAATTCAGTTCTCAGCGATATCTCTGTTCATTTTCAGGCCATCAGGGTGCTGAAATAATTCTTCAAATCTGTAATACTCCCATACAAAATATTTACATTGTCTACATAACTTGATGGCCCCAAAGCACTTCATACATGAATTACGTTTCACTAACCTACAATAAAATAGAAGGAATAAAACATCATATGCCAGAACACACATTTTCTGAGCTTCAACTGACATATTTCAGGCACCAGAAGGATTAAAAAAGAATGTAACTCCTTTGTACAACAATTGAAAACAGTGGTGGAAGAAGCTGTTTGTGTCTGAATGGAAGGATAGTAGTGCCCAGCAGAAACATGGCACAGAACTGTGCTCAGCAGCAGCAGTAGGCAATGCCAACCATAGATTAACACAGATTGGGGGCACACCTGACATTAAACCTGGGCTGACAAGTCCAAATAGCATATAGCTATGCAGAAACACAATCTACATGCAATTACCAACTACTCTGAAATGCAGCACAGTATGCTAAGAGATCTCTTGCTCCAGACACGGGAGCCAGATGTCCCCAACTTTGCATTTTTCACTTCTCCTGAAAAAGTGACCATACCATTCTATACCCTTTTATCTATCACCAACAGAAGTGTCACAGTAAAGCCAGCAGAAAGGGATAGATGCCTTTCCTTCAGTACCTCACTCAGATATGAGCAAAATTTGTTGGAAGAACAGATGTGATTTGCCTTACACTAATGCATCAGATCATGACCTGTAGCTGAAGTTTAGAATTGTGCTCACTGCACACACACAGTCACACACATGTGAAGGGTGGACAGATCTGCAGACAGGTCATGTCTAAAACTGCCTCATGTCTTCCTGCAGCTCCTGCAAGTCGCAAGTAAGAATGCCTCTCAAGGTTACCCCTCAAGGCTGAGAGATTCCTTGCTGCATCAGATTCTCGGTGATTAATAGCATGCTAAACTTGGAAATCTTAGCTAACACAAAGGATTGTTTGTGCACATATAATTCTTTAAGCATAAACCATTGACCAAGCCTGGGACTAAGTCTGGACCCAGCCTCACCTAAACTCCCTCTGAGAAGGAGATTAGAATGCAAGGAGGTCCTTTCTGAAACTCATGATTCAATAGCAAAGTCTCCCTGCCAGTTTTGTCTGATCCTGTCCTCTACACAGTAAATAATCAAGTATACCTTGTGATTCAATCTTGTTAAGCACTGTCACATTTACTATCAAACTCGGTTAAATCGCTGTTTTATATCAAGAAACATGTTGCTATTTCTCTCTTACGAGTGAGGTGTTTCACTCCATCCGTGACAGTCACACATCCAAGGAATTGTTTTGGTCTCATAAAAACATTTCCTGAAGGACTATTAATCCAAATTTTGATTTGGAAAACTTTTAAGAATACATAAATAAAATAAATTTATTTTTGCAATGAACCATACCAAAGTAACAACATGTTCATACCAAGTTTGAGTTGCATTTTCAAAGTGATAAATGCCTCTGGCATTTCCACCTAAAGCAATCCAACATATCATAAAATAAGAAAGACTCCAGTCCATAAGGCAGTCAGTAACACTTAGCTCATTTTAAGGTAAATATAGTATTAAGAAAAGTATATCCTGTTTTATAGAACCAATCTCATTTCTCCAGGAAAGCTAAAATTTAAAGAAAAGCTGTGAAATCAAACTAATAGTCATGCCCACAGAATCAAAGATGACTGACCATCCTTTCCATATGCCATTTTATTTCATACAGATCAGTAAATTCTTTGATAATGCAACTGTCACTCTTAATCAGAATTTGATCTAAGAGATTCATTATGTGCCCAAGATTGACTTGACTTGTGTCTCAGAGACAGTCTTGAACCTTTCCCTTTGAAGAAGCTAGTGGTATAAAATAACAGAGAAAATGTCTGTTCAGACAGACAGCAATCATCTTTAGCAATAAACATACTTCACAGGAAGCGACTCAAGTACTTTTTACTGCTGCTAAGATTTAAAGATCTTAATTAACATCAGTTTTATTTCCCAAAGGAAAACAGCTGCTCTCAGTGACAAAGCATATTTGGAGCACTCCTCAAACCGAGAGCAGAACTGAACAGTATCACATGTACCCATGGCAAAGCTTTTAAAAACCTTTAGAGGAGAAAGAAAAAGGAAAAAGCAGCTTTAATTGAATAAGACAGAAGGGCAAGGGGGTCAGTAACTGTTCCATGCACTAGAACACAGAGATCAAGGATACACAAATCACTAGAAAGACTCCTCACAGCCCTGCAAACTCTAACACTAGGCAACACAAACTTGAGGTTCTTTTCTGGATGAGTTTCATTTATTCTCCATTAGAATTTAAATCACAGAAGAAACAATTCTTAGTTCAACTTTTATATATGTATAAAAAAGAAAAGATTGTATTTCCTGACCCTATAGGGACTTGTATCTCCCAAGGAACACTAATATAAAAAGCAATTAAAAAAAAAAAAAAAAAAAAAGTCAGTAAAAATTACTGTGCAGTCTCTACAACTATATTGTCAAAAGGCTTAGGCAAATAACCCTTAATAGAAAATTAAATGTAAGGAACAGATTAAAAAAAAAAAATATATTTTAAAGTTCTGATTAGAAGTAGCAGCTAGCTGCACAGAGTTCTAGTGCAAAGTTTCATAGATAAACACCACCATTTAAAAAAATGACTGAAGAGACTGAATTTATGTTGCTGCAGCTCACTGATGTGATAAGACAAAGTGATAAGACAATCAGGTAAAATATATATATAGTTTTTTTACAGACACTTACTTGAATGGTGTGAACAGAAATGACAGTGTAGTTTCCTTTTTCTGACTCATCTTAACCTGTGTAAAAAACCATTAAACCATTATAAGCAAGTTGCAACCAGACTAAAAATTATATTAGGAATTAATATAAAAAAATCACAGATTTCTAAGACTTTGGAAAATGAATGAGATCACACTCTCTGTGTATTGTCCAGGAACAGGGTGTTATACTCCAGTACATGTAACACCGCTGCATTCCTGGACACCCAGACCTGCTCTAAAGTAGGTGAAATAAAATAAACTACTCCCCATCCACTGATTTTCTCAGGACATCTACAGTTAGCAGGATAAAGGAAAGATATGGATACAAGTGCTACCAGGCTTTAGTGACAACCTCCCCTTGACGAAGCAGCATTATTTATGCCAGACAGGTACTAACACACTGCAGCAACACTGCCAAAGCAATGCTGTTAAAGCAATTAACCTGTACATGGATAAAAATAGAAGGTTTTGATGTCATCAGAGCCACTTTGCCCAAGGCCCTTCAAAACATCTTTAAGACCTCCTGCAGTAGCCTGAGACTCAAGTCTGACTGTTGGCAGAATGCGCAGACAGGAACTTCCTAAGCACACTGCTCTGAAAACCTGACAGCTTGAAGTAGCAACCCACATGTCTCATCCTATCCATCCAAGGAAACATCTTCTCCATGGGGTACAAATAGTGGTCAGGTCAGGCCATCACAGAAAAAGTAAAAACCCATTTGGCATGTCTAAGCCAGTGTGCTACTTCTGCTTCAGCAGAGAAACACAGAGGGAATTCAGACAGAATCGTTCCAAAACAATGCTAGAAACAAGCCAACAAAAAATAGATCATACAACACCACAAAATGACAGAATAAAAGCAAACTTAAAGAAAAGGAAAAGCAGAACTACTTATTTTTTAAAATAACCTCCAATTTAACTGAAAAACACCTGAGTCACCTCCTTAATTCTTTAAGCAGAGGTCTTCCAACTATGGATGTGATATCACCATGCTTCATCCAGCCCACCAGTCACATCCCCTGCTACATGCCAGCTTTCCACCACATATCTGAAAGTGACTCTGCTGCTGACACCTCCAACCTAGGATGCACACCGTTGTGAACCTTGTATTCCAGGGACAGAAGGTGCTTATCTCTTGCAGGTCATCTCATGCTAGTTCATCATTCCAATATAATCACATGGATCTCCTGACAGGGCGACCAGTCCTTGCTTGTCTCAGGTTCCTATCTGTGGACAGGATGGTTTTCTCTCAGAGTACCTATGCCTTGACAAAACTGTGGGGTTTGGATTTTGGACTGTTTCTTACTTCACCATCTAGTGAAACAGCACCTTTTTTGTTTGGAACACTCATGTGCTCTCATATATTATCCAGTATTAAATGAATCAAGACAGAGAAGCCAGAGATGAACACTTGCAAAGCAAAACAACAGATACAACAGCATCAGCTAAAAGTTAATTAGCCCACTAATTTAATTTCTTTAATGGACAGGAGCCTGTTGCCTTTTTGATCTGTTTGTGTACTGATCCTGACTAGCCTTGTCTCCCAGCCCCTGTTGTAAAAGTATTATGTCCCAGCATTCGGATTCTACCTACATACTGTGAGTAGGTTTACATTAACATCAGCATTTTTGTTAAGAATCAAGAAAAAAGTTATTCATTCTCTTTACAAAAATAAAGTGGTTTACTGAAGTCTTTCAGACTCCTTCAGATACAGCTCACAGCTAGTCAGTCAATATCATCCAGCATGTGCATTCAATTTTGATCCTTTCAATTCACCACACTATATATAGGGTATGTCCTATAATTATTTTACACACAGCAGCAACTATTATTCAAACAGGCTTCTTTTTTTTAATCTGTATGTTTAGTACCTTAAATTGCTCAAGAATCTGAACAGCATTGGTAAGCATGCTCTCTGCTTTGAAATGAGCACTATTGTTCAGATATTCCAGAGGCAGAGTTCCCTGGGGAAGAAAAACACACATATACATTAAAAAACAAATAAAATGAAAAACCAGGAATTTCTCTATCTGAATTGCAGGCCAGATGAGCACTAAGAATGCTTCAAATTGCTGCTGAAATAACAAATGTAACTTCTTTGAAAATACTCTTCTCACATAGTTTTGCAACATCACAGGGACTGTTTATAACATCTCAGCTTCTACAGGAATGCACAAACCTGTAAATAACAAAAGCTGTTACTAAAGTATATACGATAAAATAATATAACTTCAACCTCTAATCAGAAGCCATTTCTGAAATACTTTAAAGTCTTCCATCCAAAGCCTTACTTGGGCCTGACTCATCCTGTACTTGTGACAGGAAAGGGAGAATGAGCAGTTCCTATACCATCCTATGCTGGGCAGCTTTCCTTGCATGGCCAGCAGTGAATGCAGGACGGGGATAGAAACTGGGTAGTCTCCAGAAGAAATATTTTGAAAAATATGCTTTAAATAGGTGTTTTAAATGCGAATTAGCAGCATGAAAGCACACTAATGAAATGCTAATTTTCAATTAGATATTTATGAGGCAACTTTTGGACTACATAATAATACATGAAAGAAATTAAAAGAAAAAACCATCTCACTGTTCACTAAATTAGAAGCACAAGATACCATCTGAAGAAAGTACACTAGTTTAATCAAAAAATAATTAAACATTAAATTGCAGGAACCAGCTTGTTTACAGGCTTGGCTTTCATGATCAAAACCATGTGTTATTCAAACCATATTGCACTTTTAGCATCACTAAAAACAAAGTAAGAGAAAACTTTCATGTAGAGTGTAAAGTTGCAGATTACAAAAGGATCGGCCTTCTTTCCAATTGAGAACCCCATATAATATACAAAAAGATGGAGCTGGTACTCTAAACTGAAGATACACACATAAACCTAAAGCTACAAGCAGTCTCCATACCCTGTGCCACTTTTACACATCTATAATCTTTCCCTTCACATGCCTCAATTCTTGTCCCCAACATCTCCTCCTCTATGGTGAACAAATTTTTATAATATCAAAAAGCATTTGTACTTCTTACCACAGAATTCAGGGGGAAAGGCACACCAATAAGGGAAGCCATCAGTGGTGCTATATCAGCCTGTGCAAACAGAAGCATTCCCATTTTAATATAACTTCAGCTTCTACAGATAATAAATTCAGTTTCATTTTCACATATCTGTATTTGCAAAAGTAAATGGTATAATTCTAACAAGTTGTAACACACAACTCTCCTTTATAGTTTTGGGTTTTGTTTTTTATTTAGTTTCCAGTAGTTATCATGACATGATTAGATTCAAAATATAAGGCTCCACTACTGATAAAGCTTCGAAAATACATTTAGTTTAAAAAGCAAATATAAACCCCCACTCCATTTATTCACAGGAATTCAGCACCTCCTTCACTGCACTCAGAGAGGCATACCACTTTTTATGACTATTTATATGACTGAAAAAACTAATTTCATATTTACAGTTTTAAGCAGTACACTGGATATACTGTTCTTCACAGCATTCCTTACCCCATGCCTCCACAGTGGTGATTACTCACCTTCTCCCCTTCAGAAGGGCTTTTTGTACATTTATTTGTGTCCAGTCAGCCTTCAGAAAGGTCCTTCAATCTACACCAAGGCACTCATAAAATAAGTTACCATTACCTTTTACGTGTGATGATAAACACTGCCTCTCACCAGGTTTATATTTTCCTTTAATATAAAACTATGCACCAAAATTCTTTGTTTCTTCATCATAAATTGGAAGAAACTACACTGAAACCACAGGCACTGCTCCAGCCTCACATCTACTGTGCAAACTCCAAACCATTACTTGTAGATTACTTGGAGTGTAATGGTAATCAGAAGTCTAATTTGCTATTTTTAGCCATATTCTCACACGTGCTATGGGACAAAAGCTCTGTCTTTGGGAACTCTGCTAGCCAGGACAAAGCAACACTCGAGATTCTTCTATATAGTCTCAAAATAACATTGCCATAACTCCAAACAACCTTGAGAAGAAGATCACTAGTTTTGAACCAAGGCTTTGCTGACACGAGTTGATCCAGAACATTCCCAGCTTTAACCTTTTAGCATGAGATTATTACCCTTGTTTGAGCAGGTTTGGAGTCTGTTATTCATATATTGGGATGATAGAAAGGAAGAAGCATCATGATTTAAAAAACCTTGACTGATTTAGTATCAAATGATAAGTTGTCCACCTTTTTTTCTTCCTTCACAGCACTAATTGCCTAAACTGCAAAGTCTCTGGGCCATAATCAAAAATCCTATTGATAAAACCCACAGTTTAACACTATAACAAGAAATAGTTTTGATTCAATAATGACAAAAACTTTTGAAAAACATGACAAAATACAAACATTGAATAGATAGCTCTGAAAAAAATAAACTGAGCATACATATGGCTAACAAGTTCAGGAAAAAGCATACAGCAGATGCTCATAAACTTGGGAAACATGGTTATCAGACCATGCTTCCTTCATGTTTTGCTGGACACCTTCACAAGGAGACATCGAGGAGGCTCAAGTTCAGCTCCAGAACACTTTCAAAGTAGAAAGTAGAGGGAAAGTATCACAAGTTACTTTCTAAAGGTTTGCAAAAACGAATCCCATTCTGAAAGCATGTTAGATGCTATTCAAAGTTACTTCTGGGTCACTGGTACTGAGTTTGAGGAGTACCTGCTATATTGTATGCTGCACTCTTTCTACAACAGCATCTGATCACTTAACAAAAAGGGTGTGATAATGCATCTTCAGAAGTTGTATGTAGCTGCCACATGTGTTAACAAGCAATTACAAGTTATTCACATTATGTTCAGTATGGGTGTGGTTCCTGCAACTCTTAACTTTTAAGTAACACGTTCTAGGGAAATGGTACATCTGTGTGAACATTCACACAAATTAAACAAATTTGTGTAAATCACACAAACTCTCACAGTTTAAGGTGAAAATTTATGAACTATTAAATTAGGTATGTTAGATACCTGATTGACATCAAGCCTCTTCAAGTTCTCCAGTTTCCATTCTGCAAGAAATAACAGAGAACATGAATAGCTAATCTATACAGATTTGAAAGGGTTAATTCAGTTGACATTTAATGTCTTGTTGCCATTTTCTGCAAAGTGTCAGTGCTAAAGAAAATTATAATTTGACTTTAGCATGCTAGCTCAAGAAGGGTTACAGATGGAACTCAACAGGCAGAAACAACAAAATGCATTCATTTCAGTTCACATTTTCTTTTATCCAGCAGGATAAATTGCTGCCTCCAATTGTGACCTAGATCAGCTGAAGGCAGGCCAAGGTTTCTATTTTTTTTTCAGCACAGTGATATATTACCTCCTGTGCCAACTAAAAGAATCAAACCCAGGTTAGGAGAAGCGCTGATAAATCTCCTCAATAGTTTGTAAAAAAGGTTAACCCAAGGTCCCAAATACACTGCTACAGAGTGGTACAAACATATTATACCCAAAAGCTGTGGTGCATCATACAAAATGCTAGCTCAAAACTGTATTTGCCTACTCTCCATTGGCCTCTAAGGAAATAAAGAAAAAATTGCCTGCTTTCTTTAGGGGTGGAGAGTTATTTAGGAACAGAGTTTAGCAGGGTTTGGTTTTGTGTTTCTTTTTTCTTTCATACATTTGCAGTATGGCATACACCAAACTTATTTTCAGCACTCATTTCATACCACTTCTAGCTTTGGGGGGTTTGAGTACAGGTCTACTATTATTTGGTCCCAAAAGCACCCTGAAGAGCAACAAGGTAACTTAACGGTAGTGAGACAGAGCTCCGGCGAGTTCCCATGGCAACACGGGGGAAGTATTAGCAGCATTAATCATGAATTGTGTTAAACTTGCACTAAAACGAACAAGTTTGTTTCCTTTTGCTACCCAGAAAAGTAAATGGGCTTATATTTCTAGAAACAGACTCTCACCCATATTTCTAGTATATAAATACATTGCTTGTTTTCCCTTAAATAAGATTTTCCGAGGAAAAATGTTAGAAAATTGTCTATGCACACACAAAATGTGCTTAAGGTAGGAAGACACTGCAGCTCTGCTAGTGAAAACCTCTAGCTTTGTCAGAAGCTTTATTCTCTTCACTTCCCCTAATCAGAGATTCCCCAAAGGCAGAGTTGCAGACTTGCCTTGGAGCAGGACACTGAGCCCAGGAACAACCAAGGACCAGGACACACCTGTATACCAACTGGCCAGTCCAGGCTGCACTCCTGGGAATGAGGTGCCTTGGCTGCACATGCTGCCTACGCCGCTTTATGATTCCAACTCACTGTCTAGGTTTCCTGTATAGTGCTTGGCAGTGTTTTACACACACTCGATAGGTTGGGGGTTTTTTGCCTTTATCCTGCCCTGCTTTTACTGCTGCCTGCTGGGCTGTCAGATGCAAACGGTCCAGAGGAAACAGCAGGGAAGTGCCAGTTCAAGAAAAGGCTGAGGATGAGGCTATATGAACCAAAGAAAATCTCACATAAAACCTCACAGAAGCAAAACCAGTGGAGGAATACATCGAGCTCTGTCAGCTGCAGCAAAACAGGCTGAGCCCCCTACAAAACAGGCATATGTATAGATGACAACAAGCACCCCACGTCCTGCTGCTGCAGATGGTTGTGCTTTCACTTGCAAGCTCCTCTGGACTTGTGCTGCAGGGCTACAAGGAGCTGGAGAGCAGCTCTGTATTCTCTTTCTTTCTGAAGAGGGGTCAAACCAATGGCCAAATGGGTAATACTACACATCGCCCACAGGATGCAGGGCTGCCATAACAAATCATTCCAAGAAGATTGGCTCACAAGGCCTGAGGGAAGGCAGAGCACAGGTGAAGGAACTGATGAGGAGAAGGCTGTCATCCGAGACCAGACTCCATGCCCTGTGGCCTTCCAAGGAACACACTACTCTTTCTATGACAAACTGGACAGGCCAAGTCCTGCCTGTTGGCACTGCCTCTGGGAGTATGAACTCTGGATGGCAATAATGGAAGAGAGACAATTCACTGAGCTGCTTACAGCCTGCTTGCACTGAACAGAGCATAAGAAGTTTGTCAGCTTTAGAAATATTCTGCCAATATATCCATGAACTCCTAACTCAGAGAAATTAGGAAGGCTTGTCAATAGATGCAAGAACTTGAACACTGGTGCATGCAGCTACAAATGTAAGCCTGACACCCGCACACATCAGTGACACAGCACTCTTGAAAACACTCTCTTGCCCTGCACACAGTCTCAGCTGCATTTCTATGGAGCAGGAAAGGCAGATTCAAAGAACATTTCAAGAGATCTCTTTTAAGCATCTTTTCTTTCATATGGTAGCTTTGTGAAAATATCTGGGATTGAAATGGAGTAGCTGAACTGCACTGACCTGTGAAAGTGCCACGCTTCATTTGAACTATTTTGGCTTTATTTCTAAGCTACATAACCTACTAGAAGCTATAATGTACTGCTACAGAGAGAACATTCACTTTTTAGGAAGGTACTTATTACTCAGAGATTCAAACTCCCAAGACACTCAGAGAGACTCAAATCTCCAACAGAGAACACCCCTGGTAATTAAGAATCTGTAAAGATAGTGCCTAAACAGACCAACAACATGCTCAACAGCTGGAAAGTGGAAAGCTGCAGAGCAAGTCCAAAATGAAGGGAGGAGTTTCTGACATTTGCTTTGGGTGCTTGGCTTTTTGTCTTGTTGTTGGGTTTTAACCATCAGAAGGAAAATATGAAGCAGGCACAGCAGGGTGCAGACGAATTCCCTCCTTTAAGAAAATGCACATTTCCTAACAGACGAGAGCCAGAAGGTTTTCCCTCCTGTGCACCTGAAGTTAGCTCAATATTCACCTTATTTGAAATGCTCTCACAGCATTTTCATCATAAGTTGAAGTCAAATGCAGAGGTTTGTACTAAAGCTGCTGCGAATCAAGGAAACTGGTAGATGTAAAAATCAACTTTTACAGATCAACGCATAAACATCAAGTGTCCTTAAAAGTCTAGCAGATCAGACATCACAGACACCAAGATCAGTTGGTTTTATTCTGTTTTCTATTTTTTTCCCTGCAACTCATTTTCAGTTTTATCAGAGACGTCATAGTTTTAGAGCAACAGCTAATTGTACAGTGAAATGTTAGCATATAGCTATATAGCATACAGCAGTCTATATCTGAAAAGTCCCATTTGTTTAATCTGTCACCAAATACCTTCTCATGAGCAAGGCAGAGTTGAAATCTCAGGGCTGAAGTAATTGTGCCTGTTTTCTCTAATGCAGCTTGACAAACAATCCAATAAAATAAAAAGTCATTACCTCATTGATCGCAAGTAACAACCCGAGACTCAAGACATCTTAAGAAACAGAGGAGGTCACAAGAATGGGGCACATGAAAGAGGAAGAGCTTACACAATTGAATGGTACATGGTTCTCTAAATCCATTGATATTGTCATATTACATTATATATTTGAAATACTAAAAATTAATTCTTTTACAAAAAGCTTACTCTTAAATAAATTACAAAGGACAAAAATAACAGTAGAGAGTCACAGGTTTTCATTGAGGAAAAACCAATTTATGTTTCCACAACAGCTACAAGGATGCAAGTGAGACAAGATGGACCCTGGAAAGTCCCCAGGGTTGTACTCTGAAGCTAGAAAAGAGTCTTTGAACCTGTCAACTTATCATGTTTCTGTACAAATAGCTTTTAACCTCTGGGAGTCTTCCTAAGAATTAAGAGAACTAAGAAGTCTCCTCTGGAGCCAAGTTTTAGAAGCATGAAAAGCCTCTTGTGCACAAAGAGAGAAAGCCTTCAATTCTATGATTAGGAAAGAAAAACGACTCTGATATTATCTGCCCAATTTTGCAGTGTCCTCCTTAGACATGCCCTGTCACCTTTTCTTTCCACACCACACAAAGCAAGTCATTCTTACTGTAATGGAACAGAAGCCAGTGAAGAGCAATAGGCATAATGGCTGAACACCTCCCTTTCCACCAGAACATTGCACTTAGGTTTTATATTTTACCTACCTTTCAAAAAATTGTCTTCAAAGAACTGGGATGAAACTTTCTGTGGATAATTTACCCCAGCACCCCAAACAATCAGTGGAGTTAAAGTTTCTGAGGGATGACCAGCTCCGTGGGATCCTAAGATACACCAAACAAGGAAACAAACAAACAAACACTTTGAGACACCTTGTAAAAACAAACAAAACCTACATGTATGTCCACATGTACTAAGTTCTTGTTACAGCAGGCATACTAAAATCCTGTTATAGACCACCTGTTCCAGCTTTGTAGCTTATTTTTATGCCACTGACAATAAAGGCTAAATTCAAGTTTCAAGCTGGGAAATCAGTACCAGTTAAGTTAAGCTTATAAACACAGAACTTTGTATATTAAAACCCCCAAACTGTTATCATACAGAAACTGAAACCATTGTATTTGAAAGCCTCAAAGTGCAGAGAAGTTAGCTTTACTGAAACACACGCATGTGCCTATCCTGAGCATCTCACCGCAACCAGGAATGGTTAATTTGAGTAAAATTACGTGTGCAAAAAATAATATAGAACTAGTGTCTGGTTCCCAAACAAGAATTAGACTTCCATTTCAAAATCAGGAAGTAATATGCAGTGCAACTGTCATCCTTTACCCAGAGATACAAGTTCATTCTTAAGATTTTGAAGCTTACTCCTTAAAGGCTACTCCTTAGCATATTCCTTAAAGACTGCTAAAACATGACTTCCCTCCTGAGAAACTGATTCCTTTCAGATTAACATGTCAGCTGCCAAAAGGAGGAAGCTTGAAAACTATGACAACTCAGCAGCAGCTGACTAAAGCAGAAGCCACACAAGCTTGAAAAACACGTTGGACATTGAACGCAGAGGGTGAGGTACCACAGCAGTGAGATAGCTCATCCTCAAAGGAAATTACATTGTTAAACCCTATGTTGGTCACTGCACAGTCTACAAGATTATACATTTTCTTTATACTGGCACAGACACACACTCTTCTCTGTGTGTATAAATACATATTTTAATAAACATGAAGGACAAAGAAAGGACACTGTTGTACAGCCTCAAGGCTGTTCCCAACTTCATGCCCAATTCTGTCCTTAAAACAATCACTATGGCAAAGCTGAAGACCCAACTTTGCTTTCTTTAAACAGCCCTAAGCTTAAGAATTCACAGGTCTGGGAATCTGATTTCTGATGTTCAGAAATCCCTTGGAGGGCACTCTCTGGGCTCAAAAGCAGCAACACCTGCTCTTTCTTTGGAGAACCTGGGGAAAGAGCTGATGGAGATAACGCTTCCTCCATCTTCCAGGCATCAGTTTTTTCTTTCTATTCCAAGAAAGTGAAACTGTAGTGAGCTTACATTGTAGCTGAGCCACCATCTCATTCAGCATTTTACTGAGACTCTGCCTCCATGAATACTTCAAACAGACACAGCTGAGACAGGCAGCTGCATCCACCCTCTCCCTGTTACAAGAATCATGTTTCAGCCTGATCTGAATTATAAGAGGGGAAGAACAACAATTACTTTCAGTTGGGTCAGTTCCCTGTTCTACCTCTCAACACTCTCCAAACACACCTTTTCAGGGGAAAGTACTGATGTCTAGTTCTCTGTCCTCTGGTCCACTGTACCACACAGAAGTACTTGTACCAGGACAGCAGCAGGAACAAGTGGCTGAGGTGAGGGGGGTATACAGCCACCTATGTTGGTGGTCAGCAGTTCCATTTGACATCAGCTTAAAGCAAAATCATGGAGTCAGACTGGGAAAGCAAGTGACTTCATTGGTCTTTGACAGCAACCACAGTTTCTTTGATCATGTCTAATTCAGAACTTTTCCCTAATAAGTCCCCCCTGCCCTTTTAATGTCTAATTTGTTTTAAAACTGGTGAACACCAAATAACCACTGAAAGGCTGCAGCAGTTGTGATACTACAAGCTCAAATAAAAGTTACTGAGCTAGCCTTCAGACCACTCACCGTGGGCCTGAGCAGTATCTCTGGGTTTGCTCTTGGACTCACTAAAGTCAACCTTGAAGTTATTAACACTTTTGGCAGAAGATCAAGCTTTTTTCTTCAAGACAGAAAGAGTTGACACACTGTGACAGACCAGCAGTTCTCAAAACCTGAAGAGTTACTCCCAACACCTTTGATTCCCCCTTCAAAGGATCCAGTACATAATGAGAACACCCCTGCAGCACATTCTGGCAGCTAAGAAGGCCAAAAGCATCCCAGGCTGTGTTAACAGGAGCATGGTACAGCGAAGGGATTCTCCTCCTCTATTCAGGATCTGTGAGACAACCTCTAGAGACACACAGAGTAAGATACCGAATTTTGCCATGAACATGCCTGATGCAGCCTTGGGTCAAAAGTATCAGTTAGTAGTTATGAACACACACAGCATTACAAGAGGTACTTGGCACTTCCACTGACTGCACACAAGGACAGGAGCATTCTTCTTAAAAAAATTTAAAAAAATATGTATAAATGAGTTTACCACCATAAACTCTTCTCATCTGCCCTTGGTCTAGCTATGCCAAAATTGCCTCAAGGCATTTGGCCACTGTGGTCATGTCCTTCACTAGTGCTCCCTGTGGGTATCAGCGTGGTTGATCCCTGCCTCACTCTCCTCTCTGTACTCTCAGCTCCTCCACCTGGTCTCCAGCACCAGTGTCCTCTAGAAAGATCACACAGTAGTCCCATCCTTTCTGCTGTGCTTAAAAGGCCAAAATAAGCAAAAAGATTCTTTGCATCCCAACACACTCCCTCCCTGTAAAGTTAGTCACCAGCTCCTGGACAGATTTGCCACCTTTTCCAGGTGCTGCAGAGCACCAAAGCTAAAACTCTTACATGGGCTGGAAGAAGACAAGCTTTGCTGTTGGCAGTCAAGCAACACAATCTCCTCCTGCTTGGGCTAGTTTTCTGCAGAGGTGGCATTCAGGTCTTTTCATCCCTACTAGGAGCCACCAAGGGAGTTAAGCTTCACCTTATTAATTGTCTTTATTTTGTCTAGATATGGAACACAGCTGTCACAGGGCTGATGAGTGCCCCTGTAGCTAATTAACCATTTCCTAATTGCATGAATTTTCCTATACAGGCAACACTTAGGACATCAAATCAAAGCAAGGGCTCCAAAGCTTCTAATGGGACAGAATCTAATCTCTAACTCCAGATGCCCATAAACTCAGTGGACTCAACATTTAAAAAGACTCACCCCAATCTGTCATTCCATGGTCAGAAGTTAAAATAAATGCAGTTTTTCCATCCTTTCCATAGAAACTGTCAATCATTGAAGAAATTTCTTTCACACCCTCATCAACTTTTTTAATATTCTCCCTGTATTCCCTTAAAAAATAGGAAGAAAATGTTAGATTCAAGGCGGCTCTCACACTTGGTATAAAGCAAATTATCCATGGTCATAATGCCAAGTCCTTCGATTATAGACAGCTTTATCCCCTACAGAACCTCAAGCTAACAAAAGGCTTCCTAGATGTAAAATCTCTCATGCTCTGAGTCTTATGTGAGACATTATATTGTCACAGCACAGTTTGAAAGTTCTTGAAACCACAGTTTCAAATGAATTTATGTTTCAACTCTGACCTGTCCTTGACTTAAGACAAAAATTTTATCACTCAGAGCTATCAGGTAAGTTAAGGAGAATAACAAAACTAAAAAATTCTGGAAAACTCAAACACCTTAAATTTTAGGCTGCAAAAATAACCTTAAGGCACTCACTTAAGAGCAAAGACAGACCTCACCATGCAGGCACTGTTTTGAGATGATGCATAGATCAGGATAGATCCTAGAGTTCTGTAGACTAGAGGCTCAATAAAAACTTTGCATAGTCACTTTTTAGAAAAAGTGACCATGATTAATTTTCAGGCTAATTTTCTATTTGTTGCTGCTGCTAAAGTCAGTTTTAAAACTTTGTCTTCAAAAATCATAACAAATGAACAGGAGATATACAGAAAGTGTGAACTTTGGAATGATGTAGGAAATCAGAGTACGAATTTTGAGAAGTATGCAAGAATAAAAAAAAAAAAAAAGAAATAAACCTCTACATTCAAAGAGTGTGAAGAAACAAAAAGAAAGTTCTCAAATAATACACTTTGAGAGGAACTGGTGATGAGAACTGATAATTTAAACTCTTCTCTTTGTTCAAGTGTCATAAGGAAAGCCAAAATATAATGCTGCGATTTGCAGCCATTATTGCCAGGCTTACTGTTGTCCATAAACTCAACCACATCATTTCAGCAATGGGGAATCTGAAAACTGTATCCACTTTATGTTTTCAATTGCCATTTCCTACATATCCTCTAGATTATGTGTTGGCTATAACTAAGACAATCTGCTACAAATCAGACATGAGTACAGGAGTATAACCAGACATACTGCATACAGCAAAAATCTGTCACTTCTACAGATAGGATCTAAAAACCCCAAAACAATCCAGAAAATTCAGAATATAGGCAATCATGGTGACACATATAACCCCCAACACTACAAGTCTTGTTTCTGGCCTGATACATAGCATTGTTAAAAGAAGCTACTGTATGCATTTAAAACTAATAAGAAAGATATGCTTAATATCTCCATTACCTTGAGTTTGGCCGATGTGCATGTCCATTTGTGTCGATGCCTAGCAAATGCAGAAAGAGAACTACTTTCTCTTCATTCAGAGCAGAGAACAATGTTTGATTGCTTCTGGAAGAATTAAAGAAGTTCTGTGTGGAATAAGCCATTCATATATTAATGAGGAAAATGGAAAAAGTTAGGCAGCCTATTAGAAGTAAAATACTGCTGGTTTTATGTCAAAATACTACTAGTTATTAGAGTTAAAAAAGAGAAAAAATAATTCCTTCCCAATTTACTTCTTAGACTATACTGATAACTACTATCAATATAGTCAGCCCAAAGTTTCAGCTTGTCTAAGGCAACACTCAAGTTGAGCTGTCCTTTTGTTATTTTAGGAGGTTTATTCCTTGGTTTTTTGTTGGTTTGATTTGGGATTTTGAGTTTGCATAGGCAGAAATACCAGATAACTCTTTATCACCCCTTCTTTGCCTCCTGTATAAACAAGACAATGAACAATTCCTGAGCACCACTTAGAGCTTTACATTTCTATTGATTTACTGAGTTTGAACTGGAAGCAAAGGTCTCAAATACTCTTGCTTTGGAAGCAAGTTCTGCAGGACTGAGATACCAAGCTACAACTTGTTTCCAGAAACTAAATTAAAACAGAACAAAACATGACACACTTTGCAAATACATGAACTACAGAACATACATCTGCCTTGTGCATGTCCTACTTAAGCATCCCTGAGGCAGATGCCAGGGGAGTATTTTCCCCTCAGATTGAATGAATCTTGACATGGCTATTCTGTGTTAGACCAGCCAGATTACAGCAACGCAAAATGCAGGCAGACAGCTAGTCCAACATCAGCTCCTTAGTAATAGCACTGCCCAAGGAAACAAAGCTGTGTAGGGTTTTAGTTCCAAGAGCATCTAGAGGACCCTTCAGTATACTAACATAAATGAGAGTGTCTTTGAATTTCATGCAAGAGTTCAGGGAAAATGCTGGCAGAGCCAGCGAACCATTTCTGCCACCAAAGGGCATGACAATCCACCTGTGACTGCAGTGGAGCTCTTAAAAACTAAAGCTCACACATTCTGCGAACAAAAGTCAGTGCACCCAGAGAAAAACCAAACTGGCAATGATAGTATCATAGTAAGCTCTGTCAGGAAACCATGGCAGTATGCAATTCCACCTTTTTAACTCCCTGAATATACACAAGCCGCATGGACTAAGATTTTCGTGCTCTCAGCTTCAGCTCTTGTTCAAACAAAATCATGACCAAAGTTCAGAGATATTTTAAATAAAGATACAGGAACAAAATCCAATCACATTCAATAGCAATATAATTATTTTTAGGGAGATTTCTACTTCCCACTGACATCTGTCTGCCTGCACATATTTGACCACAGACTGAAGAAGCCTTCCACAGCACACTGATAATTTGCAGAATACAGTATAATTCTGTTTTCTTGTTTTTAATTAACTTAAAGGAAACATGTCGAAACAGGAAACTCCCAAAATTAAATCCTAAAATGTAGATCAATATAAGAAGGCACATATTTTTCTTTCACAGAATGATTAAGTCAAAGAAACCATTCAGAGGAAGGAAGGCAAGGCCTAAGCTTCTCTTGTCCCACCAGACAAGTCCCCATGACATACCAAACCATCCCACTCCCCCAGTCCCAGCTACCTCATAACCCACAGCAGCAGCATCCAGAAGAGCTTGCTCAAACTGGCTAATTAAGAACAGGATGACAAAAGGAAGAGGAGTGCAACCTAAGATGTGATTTCCTAGAGCAAATAGCAGGTTTATCCCACGGAACTTTTAAAAAACTGAACCTCCTCCACACAGTGAGTTGGACTCCATGGCCACTAGTTTTCTTCCAATCTCCTTTTTATATGGTTCTGTCAACATTTCTATAATTTTCTGGCAAATAACAACAAAATAATGCACTGGCTACAACCGATATGTAATTTAATAAGATCGGCAATACATTTCCCATTAAAACATTTACAGCAAACCGTGAACTTAAATATAATGTAATACTAATTAAAATATCACAGCTGAGGTTTGGTCACAAGTATGTGAAATCTTTATCTAATCATCTCCTTCATCAGATGGGAGAAACCAAAGAAGAAAAAGGAAGTGCCTAGAAGGTCTACCAAACACATGATCTACAGATGCCTGAACAATATATGAACTTATAGATGTTAAACATCTAAGTTGCTGGGGACAGTTTGTTCCCTTAAAAAGAACACTCCATGGAAGCAGGATCCTTTAACAGAGCCAATAAACTGATGCTGACTGCATGCATGTACAGGGAGAAAAAGAGACCAAACAAGTGTTTTCCTTTCACAAAGTTCCTTCATATAAAATCCAGGACAATTTAATTTAACTGGTTGCTTAAAGCTGCGCACAGTGATTTGTGCTGACAGGAGAGTTTAAATAGTTGTGCCAGTTTTCAGGTGTAAAACAAATGTACAAAGGCAGGTTTAGATCAGTTGAGCATGATCATGCACAAGACACCGACACATACTTAAAATAAATCATTCAATCACTGTACTGCTAATTAAAGCAGAGCTATCTGTATTGAAATCCACTGGCACAAATCAATATCGGGTCATGGCACTGTCAGCAGAGCTTCAAAGTTTAATATAATTCAGTTCTGGACTTCAGCTGCCACCCTACACAGAAGGGACAGTCTGAAGGCTTGGATGACCTTCCTCTCACAGAAAGGAGCCAAAGGAAGAACAAAGTACTGTGCTCAAAATGGGAAAAGACTAAAAAAAAAAAAAGCGAAGAAATGTTTGCCGTCTATACTTATGTGCCCATTTAAGTCAGAAGACATCAACTGAGTATCCTGAGCATATCCTACTCTTTGGTCATAACAAATTATGGTTAGGTCATTACTGGGACTCATCTCCAAGACTGTCTGAGTTCCTGGAATTTTAATCTTTTGACTCTAAAAGAGTTCAATCTTACATAATTGTTTTTCACAAAATTATTTAAAAGAATCAGAAATGCACTAAGAAGACTTTTTTTCTGTTAATTAATCTAGACTCCTGGTATTTTGTTCCTTAATTTTCCATAGCACTGACTCAAACTATGATTTAGGTAAATGTTATTTAACTGAGAATCATCAGGCCATATCACACTAGATTACACATAAGTATTTTGAAGGCTTCTGTAAAAAAAACAACCCAACAAAAAACCCCAAACCACCAAAAGAAGCCAACCCAAAACCCAGGAAAAAACCTCACAGTCAATCAACCACATGCCCATCTGGAACTCCAAACCACTCCCAAGCTATTACTGCATGTTAAAATTACCGAGCTTTAATGCAGCTGCAGATAAAAACCCCACAGTCTAGTCTATGCTAAAGTCTCTGTCCCAAGAAAGGGATCACCTTGTATCATGAGCAGGCATGACAGGAACTATCAAGTATCACACATTTTTCTTCCACTCATGATTTAAGCAATCTGTTTCTGATCCATACAAATAAAAACTAACCAGAGTTTCCCACCTCCTGACCAAGTTACACTTTCTCAGCAATTTTTAAGAGAACAAGCAATTCCAGAGTGTCAGCACTAGAAGCTCTAACATTAGTTAGCCATTCTTCATTTTATCCTCATCTTTTTTCAGAACAGAGAAAGGCACAAGTGGCCCTCACAATGCTTGGGATCTGCAGACTGCACAGTAGTGTCTTTCACTTCCTAAAAAGGCAGAAATCCAGGGACCACCTTGGCCAACATAAGAGTTAAACAATACGTTGTTAAATACTTGAGATAAAACTCAAAGGAGTTAAAAAAAAAGTAGGCAAATCAGAATTTAGGTTGGAGCATACTGCCATGGTTACCTATATATAATCTCACTAGGATAGCTGAGAGTTGCTTGAGCTGTAACAGCAGGGTGACCTCAGTTTCAGTAAGCCTCGCATTTCACACTTCTACAACAATCACTGCTTTGTAATTGAAGAGATGATTAATGGAATGTGCAGTTTACACCAGTCAATCAAGTCCTATCCATTCACAGTATGAAAATAAAATGGGCAAAATAAGTCTTGAAAATAGTGGTGTTGGTTCCAAGGAAAAAAATAATCAGTAATGACATATACATTAAACATATCATTATAGTTTGAAAGGAGAAATGCCATTAGGTGTTCTGAAGCAAAAGAAATTCAGTACCACCCTCATATACCTGTGCAGATCCAAATGAGAGCAGGGTGCAAGTTTAAGGCAACAGTTACTCAAGTGTAATTGACAGCCTAATTTGATTTGTATTATTCATATGCATTACAGAACACACCCTGGCACAACTGCACATTCAGGTAGAGGATGGCAATTAGCAAAAAAACATCATTTCACCCACAAACTCAGAAAATCACTTCCCTTGAAAACTGGTAAACTATAATGAACTTATTCACCCTATGCCACTTTTCCACCTTGGCTTCTTAAATAGATGCTGATTTGGTTTGTTGATTTACTGGGTTTTATTTTTTGCATGATTTCATTTATGCTGGTTAGCGAATATTAATGCATGCAGCCCAGAGATCTCATGGAAGAAGTTATAAGTTTTAAACTGCATTAACACTGTTATGAGATCCAGAAAGTAACTCACTCAACTGTTTCACTGATACAGATGTTTATACACCAATGTCCACTATCAGCATTTCGCAATCCAGAACAAGTGAGGTAGCATGGAATAACATAAATACAGGAATTAACAGATAATCAGAAATTATCTGCCTTGGACTATTAATACTTACAGTGACAGTGTCACAGAAAACAAGCCATGAACCAGCACTCACCCAAGTCAGCTGAGCAGAGCACCATGTGAACAAGTTACACTGCTTCAGGGCCTAAGCTGCCTCTGCCTCCCCCTCTCTTGCCCCCTAACCTAACTGTGACTCCTCTGGCAGTCACAGCATAGCATGAACCTCAGCAGATAATCAGGAGCCAGCTACAGGCATCAGAAGAAGCCACACTGTACTATCACAGTCAGGGTACAAGCCAGACAAAAGTGAAGTCAATACTATTGTCCATTTCTTCCTCATAATGAAAGCTAACAATTTCTGCCATGCTGTAATACTGGCCATAAAATCCTTACCTAATCACATTCAAGATCTTAAAGGGTCTGCAGCACTCTAAAATGGGTTTCAGACTGCAGGTAAATTTAAGAAGAAAAGCCAAGAATGTTTTTAAAAGGGCACTTTTATTAGTGCTAGTTTTTTAATTAGCACCGAATGAGAAATATTTCCTCTAAGCATCCATTACACTAGGCATGAAAATTGATTCAAGCAATTTTTACTTATGACCCCAGGTCACAAGCCTTTCAAGTATTTCTTACTTTCTAGATCTATGATAAAGTTAACATCTAGCTATGCTTTCTATAAACAGGTAGCATAAATATATTCTCTGCTTACCTTAACATGATCAAAAACCCACACGTCAAGCTTGGCTGCATCTTGTGCCCCAAAGTCTTCGCTTTCTGCTGCGTAACAGAAGGTATAAACGTGATCTCCTGTAGCACCTGCAGGAACAATACAAATACCATAGGAGATAGATAAAAGGCTTTTTCCTTTTCTCATAGTAAAAAAACCCTGTCACACACAGGAGTAGAAACTTATCACGAATGACAGACCTGAGAGAAGTCAAAAAATTTTTCTCCTTATTTTAAGCTTTCCTGTAATTTAGGGTTTTGGAAGTCTGGATAACATTTCACCTCATTAGTTATTAGCATCTCAGAGGAATGAGGAATAACGTTATCCAGTATGTTCAGGTGAGGAAATAAAGTATGGAAAAGCAGACAGGAGCAAAATAAATCCCAGTTCAAGCAACTTAAAGAGAATTTGATTTTGAAACCAGGAATTTCACTGAGAAACTTCTAACAGAGGAAGGTACATATTAAGAGCCTCATTTGAACATGTGTTTTGGTGGGAGGTTGTTTAAGAAGAATATACTCAGCTCTTGGCTGTTAAACTGAATTATACAGACAATGCACTATCAGTAAGGTCTTTTGCACAGGCAAGCATCATATATCACATAGAGTGAAGGCATCAGGAGGGTTACTGTATAACAATTCTAGGTATTGGAAGCCCAGTGGGACAACTTTTGTAAGACAATATTCAAAGTCTGCATCTTTAAAAGATGCATCCAAAACAGAAAATGGAGAACTACTGTATTATGTTCAGTCACAAAGTGCAACATGAGGGCCACCGATGTGCAAACAAAGCATGTGGACAAGGTGATTTCATTCTCTACTCACTGTCAAGAGAAGAAAGCACAGAAGTGTGTGTGTGAGAAGATGAAAACCTAGAAGAAAGTAAACTTCAGAACTCCTGGAAAGATCTGAAGCTAGGTGAAGTTTAATTAAATAATTCAGTCAATGGCAGAGCTGTTACAGCTTGGGGATGCCATTTATACCATGACTATATAAACTCCCAGAGGGGACACTGTACTTCAATCAGTTGATGACCAGACAGAATATAACTGATTTGCTGGATGTCACAATTACATAACGCAGTTGTGTAAGCTTCCAGGCTTGTGAATGAGCTAACATCCCAGTATAAGGGAGCTGTTTAACCAAGATTATGTGCAAACCCACACAAAGGGATGCAGGTATTTCAGGCCAGGAAGATGAAAGCTAGCACGCATTTTCTGGTGCAGCTTTCCCCTGTGCCCCAGGAGATGTTACTACTACTTAGAACCCAGAACACACACTGCAGTCCTCAGTCTGAAAGGAAAGGAAGAAAATACAGCCAGGCATTAAAAAGGGAATTCAGGAGTTCCAATTGGTGGATAAATGAGTTCAAAAGAAGAAATAAGTCCTGTCCATCACTGCCAGGATGACTGGTAGTCTAAGAGGATAGAATGCTGTACAGTTTTTCCACAGTGTCACAGCAAACCCAAGAAGACTTCCTTTGAGAAGTGCCACCCCAAAGAAGCCAAATGAGAGTGCACATTTTTCAGACCGAGCAAAGCAACACATCTACTACTTAAGCATTTGAACCCACCCACACCTGCACTGCAGTGACAGGAGAAACAGTGGCAAAATGAAGTCATGCTAGGAAAGTACTGGAGTGCCTGCATAGCTGATAGAATAACTGGGTTTTTTTTTTTTAAAAATGAAAAATCCCACTATGCAAAATGCTACAAAATATTATTTTGTTGTTGCTGTTTGAGAGGTGGCAACACTTTCTTTAAGTCTGGGGATAAGGAAGCACAGATGGGATAAGAGAAGCAGAAGGAAGCCAGGGAGGAAAGCATTCATTAGAAGCAAGCACAAACCTCTACTGGGTTTAGTGATGCCATTACACTATGGGAAATAACTGCAAGTACCAGAAACTCCCCAAACCATACACCAAGTACTTCTTTTGCTGACTTGTCTGGCACACCATCTCAGCATCAATATTCAAGTATTAGGATCAGCGATCAAATTAGCACCCTCTTACAACAAGATTTACTCTCAGTCTGTTAGTGGGGTAGGTCCTGTGTCTGACAGGCCTTTCATGGGTCAGAGTCCCGACCAGCAGGAGACTTTGCAAGCAAACACTGCAGGTACAAAAAAGAGGAAAAAAAACGCTAAATGCACAAGACAGACACTGAGCCAGACAGAGTGTGGGCACCAGAGAGCTGTCATTAAACACAGCCACGTAAGGGATGTGAGAAATTCTGCCTTGGTTACCAATAAGGAGCTAAAACAGGAGATTGAGAGGCTTGTCTGTCCAGAATAACCCCGACAACAGTTTGTCCAGATTGTCCCCATGGTTTTAGATGATACCCTTCTTCATACTCCAGTTAAACCATGACCCAGCCTTTCTGAAGGCTTCCAAGAAAGAGAAAGAGAACTCACAGAACAAATGGCAATCTGGGTGTCACAGACTAGTATCTACTTCCCTTAAGAGAAGCAACAACTTCAGTTCCTTTTACAGCATGACATTTAATACTCTGGATTATACTCCAACCTAGACCCATGACAAAACAGTACAGGGCTGGACTTTTCAAGTCAAAACTCAAATTCTAGCAAGTCTAGAAGAGAAGCTCCAAGTTTTAAGGAGCGTTCTGGAAACAAAAAAGGCATTTTCAAAGTACATTATTTTCAGATAATTTCAAGGTTATGATCATAGAAAATAAGGTTAAAATTAGCACACAATTTGTGAGTTCAACTATTTAAGTGAGTTTAACTATTAGGAATGAACACCTTTTAATCTTGCTCAAGATTCAAAGGTACTTCAGACATTTTCTCAGACTAAAACAGTAATCACAGTCATTAAGATTCAGATAAATTTAGATTTCATGCATATCTATTTGATATTGAAAGAGGTTTGTGAGCATTTTATTTACCTTCTCTATAGAATTCTCAACCACTTCCTTGAAGCATTTATTTTATTCCAGAAGTACCTAGAGAACATACACAATGATGGGAAACCAAAGATTTTTCTATCCTTCCCAAAAAGCAGCAGATGTTACATAGTCTTTATGCATCATCCAAGAGAAGTCAGGAAGCAGTTAATAAAAATCTGAACTTTTTGGCATGCTAAGATACACACAAGAAAAAGTCCTGTGACCTCACTAATTTGCAACATGAAAAAGAGAGAAACTAAGCTATGCTCCCTTATCTCCTTTTTGCCTTTTCTGTAAAAGTGAAGTTAAAGAACAAACACTTGATTCCATTCCCTTCTGTATGATAAAACTTTGAAAGAAGGGGAAATATCACTTTCTAACTAAAAGAAATTAATTTTTCTATCATGAGAAACTGTAATTCATTTTTCCCCCACAGATTCTACTTCTCAGATATATTGCTGCACTAAACTCTTGCCAACTTTGGGGGATTTCCCTTCCCCCTGCAAAAGGAAGCTCCATTGTTGATGCCACTCAGAATAAGCCATATTGAGAGTATTATCCTCGTACATATCTTCAGATAACATCAAAGTTGCTTCCAAGTCCTCTGCTTATCTTCTTACTCAAACAAAACTAGTATAAGGACAGGGCTCTGGGAAATTCTTGAATTCTTCAAATGTTTTCCCAAGAATAGATCTCCAAAATGTAAATAATCTGTGCAAGGGCAATGTACTACCCTTCCCATCTCCCCAGCCACCATCACACTATTCCCAAATTACAAAGATGTAATCTGAGGTCATGGGAAATTAGTAGGAAATGTTTTTACAGTTTATCATAAATTTATGAGGATCAAGCAAAGAACAGGAAAGAGGGGTGTGGGGGGAATATCAGAACTACAGGGGGAAGAGACAAGAGTTCACAAAAAGTTCAAGAATCATCATGAGAAATACGACACACATTTTTTCTAAACCAATATTAGATTCCACTCCTATCCTGCCTATCTCATTTTTCTCATTTGTGAATACCAATGCTTAGAACAGAACAGCAGCATATGCCATTAGCTTGTCTCCTTTGTACTTCAGTCTGCTTATTCTGAGATTATGGGAAAAGGTGTATACGCACTCATTCTTCAAGAAAAAACCCATATTAAACTTGGAGACCCTTTAAACATTTGAAGCGTTGCTCAGCAATCTCTGCATGATCAGTTGCACTGGGCTGACAAGACTTGAACACACTGCACACCATGGGCAAAAGACCTCACCTTCAGGAACACTCCCAGGCAGAAGAAAAATCCAGCTGCAGGCTTGTAAACAAGGTATTTAAACCTCACCCAAATCAAAAACACTAGGTTATTTTAACTAAGAGTGTGATTCCTTTAGTATGCTGATAGAATTAGGTAAGGCTTATTTGAATGGATGAGTATTAAATAGGGATACCCCCATTAAAAGCTCACTTCTTTTCCTCCACCCCATCTTGAATTAACGAACTAGAAATCAGGTATACACAAATACACAAACTGCAAATACTTTATTCACCTCTTTTTCTAAATCAAAAATTCTAAGTGTGTCTGTTTTACTACCTGTTAACTGTGTGCTAAAGATTCACAAAATTTAAGCCTTACCTTTTGCAAACATTGGCAAAATATCTGGGCTTCCCCAGCTCCAGGTATATTTACTTTCATTGAAAACAGAGTCAAATTCCACTGGATTCTCCTTCCATCCTGTTAAACAAACACACCTGGATTTAAATGGAGTTGCCAGAAGATTTCATTGACTACCAAGATTGATAGTCCATGCAACATGTTTTGGTTTTGGATTTTTTTGGGTTTTTTTGGGTTTTGTGTTTGGGGGTTTTTTTGGCTTTTTTTTTTTTAGGTTACCGTTACATTATTTCACCATGAACTCCAATTTGTGAATCTTGGTCTTACTTCCATTTCAACCTCTATTATAATTAGTCCTCATTAAGAAGTGAGATGGAAACCTAAGTCAATCTCATTCCACAGGGATTTAAACAGGCAAAACACACGGCTGGTTTACCTTCTAAACAGCTAAAATTCTTCTGAGTTCTAAATCCCCTGTTGTCTGAACTCAGCTTTTGGCACTTCAGGCAACAAATTACACACTCATACATCATATGTCCAGCAGTCATGTTCCACCTCATCATAATAAAACCTTCAAGATTTTCTGTTGCCACAAAAAAGTAGCTGACAGAAATACAGAGATGCTCTTAACGACAATTCCTGCCAATCTGGCATTTGTAGCGGTTCTCAGAAGGAAGAATCCTTTGAATAGGAACATGGACAAGGCCAAGTAATTCGTTTTACCTCCACTGTCCAAAACCAAAACACATTTTGGATCTTTGGGCCTGGAAGCCTGGAGGAAGGCAGAGCACCACACAAATGACCAAGTCAGTAATGTGAAGGGTTGTTCCACATTATTAAGGCCCCACGCATGCAGTAACAGATAGCTCTGGACAAAACAAAAGCCTGGGCCTTTTGCTTTATTTTGCTACTGATTCTCCAACTCAGGCTAGCAATGGTGCAAGACACTGCAGTTCATTTCTTGTTTGCAACATCTACTTACATTTCCTATTACATCCCAAATGATAATTAAAAGCTCTCTTACACAAAGGGATAAGGCCTGAAGACACTCCTGCTTTCAGGCCTAGGGTGCTAAATTTTACCACGTTACAAAATATTAACTTACAGAAATTATTTTCACAGCTATCCATATTAAGAGTAGAAAATCCATCCAAAATTACTATTTTGCATATACACTTGGTATACAAAGCACTATGCAGGTATTTTTCAGTAATCATCTGGAAGCCCAGCACATCACTGAAACACGTGGTTTGGGAGGGCAGTGTTCAAAGCCTTAGGCCCAGCATACCTTTAGCAACTGCACTGACATCTTCGTAAAATCCAGCTATAAGTGCAACGTGCCCTGGTCTGGACTCCGTTGGGACGCGGGTGTGAGAGATTCCCCAGCTCCCATTATTCTCCAAAATACCTCTGAAAACAGGACACAAGGCAGTTAATGCTCAGGACCTCTTGAAAGTACAAGGAATTGCAGATAAAAAGAGTGACAGGTAGATGTGAGGCAGGAAATGCAAAAAACCCCAAAGAACAAACCCCGACTAAAGCTGATTTTCACTACCACCTGCTGTGCAGTAAAACAAGCAGAACATTAACCTGCAAGTAGTTCTATATTATAACACCCCGCAGAGAACATTACTATTGCGGCCATCAGCACTGAAAACAGATGAGTTTAGCTGATGTTCTAATACACTTAGAATTAGCATACTATTTTTTCTGCTGCCTTCTACTTTAGCTTATGTTTTCTTCCCCCTAACGGATTGTTTCTGCCTGGTGTTACATTTCTTTGTTCTTTCGATTTAGCTTGAAAGTGTCTAGTTCAATCTTACCTTACTCATTAAATAGGCTCAATTACAATTAGCTCTTGTGACCATGTCTGCCTTTATCTGTGCTGAACATTGGAAGCCAGAATCAAGAGAAATCTAAGCTGCAAATAATTTCAGCAACAATAAGAAAATTTAAGAAAACCTTGTACCTTTTGCAATTACACTAAAGGAGAATAGCTTCTCATCACATACACAGAAACACATCAATTGTCTAGGGTTTATGCACATACAATAGTTACAACAGATAAAAAGCAAAGAAAACAGAAGACAAAGCCCAAGAGTAAGAAACAGCCTCATAAACTATTCCTGTCGGCTGAAGATATGAACAGCTGGAGCCTGTTGGAAAGCAAGTGGTGAGCATTACCATATGCTGTTTTCTTGTCTCCATCTTCTGGAAGAAGAGAAAGATTCCCTTGCTCACTGTCAGAGCAAGGATAGGAAGAAAACAAACCACACCAGGACATACCTTATACTAAGTTTTAGGAAAAAACAGCACAATCTTCTGAACAAATTAAAAGCACTCTTCAACAGTCAAATTACCAGGAAATTGTATTTTTATTGCTCATGATATAAGACAAAAAATTTGCTGTATTTTTGTCACACATGTTTTAGTCCAAGTAGATTCCAAGTTCATGCTCTGTAACCTTGTTTTTCACAGAGATTTTATACAACTGTTAATTACAAGATCTATACACTCAACTGTAAATATATTTCTCACTAACAAAGTACGCAGCAAACTAAAACCTAAAACTTCAGACTCTACTCTAAGGCCGCAGTATTCACAGTTTGCTTGTTGGGGTTTTTTTAAACTCATCTTAGACCTCACATTCTCAGGCCTACTTGAAAGTACACAGAACTACTTGGAATAGCCCAAATATTACAGTGAGAAATATGAGAGCATATAGAAATGTAGCACTCTGACATGTTATTCCTAGCTCTCATCTCAGCTACGTTTTAAGGCAAGTTGGACTGAAAAAAGAATGGATTAGAAAAAACGGTTTAAGTATTAGTTAAAGTGGTTTCTAACTTATTCTCACTAATGACTGATCAAAATGTATTGCACTCACATTCATGGAAGATTTAAGACAAAAATAAAACACTTGTGGCTCTCCTCATACCTCACTGTCACAACAGGTAGGAAATTGTTTTAATTAGAATTTGATTTCTATTGCACTGGAAACTCATCCTTTACCTTTGCTTTTGTGGGGCTGTTGTCAACAACAGGATGACATTGGGATCTGAAGTCAACAATAACTCATCCAGGCAGAAAAAAACTATAGCCAGATATTGCCATTTACCTATTCAGAATTCATTTAGCTATTTTGAATTATTTCAAAGCCTTTTACTCAGAGCATCCAAATTAATTTCCTTGACAGTACAAACATTAGCTACCCATAATAACGATGATGAACACGAATATGATACAGCGATATGGCTTAAACATGACAGGCAAGGAAGAAAACACCTTGCCTGAAATTACCACTGCAGCAATTCAGACTACCTACCATCCCTCACAGCTATCACAACACTGCTGCAAAACAGATTTTCCAAGAATATTTGTAAAAGACTAGGTATTTAGCATGTATCATCCAGCAATCTGCTCCAAGCCTAATGAATATTTATTTCTAATTTTACTACCTACTAAAACTTTGCCTCTATTTATAGCACATAGCTGCAAGAACGGTCCTAGCCCATTTAAAGGTAATCTTTCCTCATTAACAACACAGCAGTTCCCAAAGTGCTCCACCTGGATAAGACTAGTAGTCTGGCTGGTATGTTGGCTGCTACTATAAAGTGGATAAGGGACTGGAAATTTGGCACTTAGCAATGAATTCAAAAAAAAGTAAATTTTATATTAAACTGCATATACTTTGGGTTACTGTTACTGAAAATGGAATGCTCAGACAGCAGTAACTTGACAGAATAAAAAAGGAAATACTTCCAGAAACCAAGATGTGATCTGGCTGACCTGTTTATAAGGTTAATTTAACAAAAGTTGTGTAGCTCAAAGGTTTGGTGACAAAACACTGAGCTATTTGCTTCAAAGTTGTGGTAGCACATGTAACAGATCTGAAGACATGCTCTGGGCTACCTGGCTCCCCACAATTCAGAAGGCATAACATGTTTCATGTTTTCTCTTTTCATCACCTCTCATACACACACACTCACACATACAGGTACTTCTATGCAGAATGAGAGACAAGAGAATACAAATGGCACTTCAAACCTCTACTGGCATTTTCTTCTACTCAGTGACCTATCATCACCTTTGCTTGTCAGAAGGCAGTTCTTGCCCTCCACTCACCCATGTGTTTTCGGTGCAGGTGACAATGTTTTACTTCTACAGATTTTGAAAGGAAGTCTCTAACTCCACAAACCAGGTAAAACAGAGACAGGAAAAGTGCCAACTTCCCAACACTTGACAATTTGATACATGGTTTAACTTTTTTCTAGATAGGCACTATAATGATGCTAAAACTTAAAAAACTCAAACCACTTAATGGCAAAAATACCCATTCTGACTCTTTCCTGGTCACTATCCACCACTGCTCCTAGTGATGGGGCCATTACAGCGTTCACACCTTGATGGTGTTGATTGATGGTGCAAAAGACCAACAGTTTTACTGCTAAGAAAAGAAATTGCACTGGAGTAAGTGTGAAGTCCACTGCTACAAGACAACATGGAAAACTCACACTGCTGTGGCAGACATCTGCCAGTGGCAGACAGCACCTTATAAAAACACTAAAAGCAGCAGAAGCAGCTACTAGTAGGCCCATATAAGCTGGCAAGCAGTGCAGCAAGGACTCCTCAGATTTCCTTAGTTGACTGCAAAAGCCCTAACAGCTTCAGATGACTGATTATTTGGGTTTGCTCTGATATTCAAGCCAGACCAGTGCCATTACAAGAAGGCAGTCTTATTTAATGCCATATTTATTTTTTTAGTCTAAGAAATTAATTGCCTTATGACTAAATAATTACTTTGATATAAGGAAACAGGAAAAACTAATGAAAATTAGTTCAAAGCACACAAGGATATGACTTTTAGCACTTTTTTTGTCAGGATTAATTTTTCACAACCTTAAAACAAGTCATTTCATTAAGTAATCAGACACACACCAGAAAGCACAAGTAAGGCAGCAGAGTCATGCATTCAAGAAGGGTAGAACACAGAGGAAGTGGCAGTCTGCTGTTAGATCCATTTAGGACTTTTTTTTAATCACTCCTTAAAAAGCGTCATCAGTAGCTTAGAGTTAGAAGACGAGCAAGTTACTCCTAATCTGAACACGCTCAGGATTGATACCATGCTGATGTGAATGAAGAAAGTTGACGCTCCTCTTGGTTACTGGCTACCTGCTGTTAGTGTTCAGGGGACAATAATGACTCAATTCACTCCGCTCCTGTTTTAGCAGCTTTCCTGACAAGGGACATCAACACAAACTCATGCATTTCTGCAGAGTGCAATTGCAAAGTTTGTTACTTCAAAGGCAGAGGGAAGGCAGTACTCAAACCACCACAGCTCCATCATTATTCTTGTTTTCTTTTCAACATCACAGAACTGCCTCCAGAAGTTGAATGCTACAGATCAGAGGAGTTTTCTGCTGGACTTACCGCAGGTAAGGTGCCCTGGGTGTACCATTGCTGTTCAATTCATACAGCGAATCTGCTCGCAGACCATCAGCAACAAAGAGCACAAGGCGTTTTGCTGGGGGTGGCAGTGGAGTCTGCTGAGGAGTCATTCCATGGACAAGGGGAGAGCTGAAGTAGATGTCAAAAATGGAGACCAAGAACACAAAATGCACAAGGAGACCAGCAAGTATGAAGACTGGTATGTCCATGGCAACAGACAGCTGGCAAAGTCCAATTCTAAGAAGGAGTGAGAAAAATAAAGTTAGGCAGATGAGACTTATCAGAATCAATATTGATTTCATTTGCTATAGAATGGGAGTACCACAATCACAGTAATCACCCAGGATCCATAATCAATTTCTGATTCCAACAAGCTTTTTCCCCCAGAAGCTTTGGTCAGAAGTCACTGCATGGTTAATTCAGGCTTTCAGATAGCCATTATGTCTCAGCAACTCATCTCTGGTGTTTAGTGGTCTATTAGATGGCTTCAAAAGACCATGGAATTAAGTCAGTTTGTCTGATAGCATTTTTTTGTGACCTACATCAGCGACAGTAGACTCAGGCAACTCATCGTCTCCGTGAACATACTACCCTCTACTGGCTGATTGCATGAAAGCACTGAGGTCTGTTCAATCAAACGCATGCCAGACAGCTAGGAAAGCCATCCTACAGCAAACATTCAACCAATGCTGCTTTTTTTCCAAGTTTGCTATCAAATCTGGGCTCGTTATATTCTGCTTAGAAACAGAAACCTTCTTTTTAAAGAACAAAGATGCTGTGCTGAGTGCAGAACGCTATTCTTTTTCTAAAAGAGATGACAGAAGAACAGCAACTGAGGAATTATGTTTCAAGGATAATTACATTCCCTTTATGAACGTTTTTTTTCTGTCCTGTAATCCTCTGATGTCAGTTTAGGGATAAATATGCTTAATAACAGGTACACGGGAAAGTACGTCTGCCACGTGTACTGCAGGGTTTGTGTGACGCCTACCGAAGGTAAATATGTATATTGGCTCAGGATCTGAGCCTGAATGAGGCTTAGTTCTGACAAAGTACTGCTAGTGCACTCCAAGCTGCTAACTTAGTTATTTAAATATTAGCTAATTATCAGCCCTAACAAAACAACAACTCCATTCACCATTTTAGATACAGATGTTCCTAAAACCCTAGAAGGTTCAGATTAGTTATGGAAATATACACCTCTAAAAGAAACACTTTGTTTAAGAATCTACTTAGTGCTTCTAAACAGTAACATGTAAGTTTATCTTGTTACTTACAGAATTCCACTAGCCGAAGGGACACAGACTATTACTCTTATCAAATAAGGACAAAAGGCTTTACTACCACATAACCTCCACTCTGATCAAAACTCTGAAAGAAGTTTTCTTAAAATAAAATGTTTAAAGAGTCAGGAAAACCAGAGGAAAAAAACCACACTAAAAAAGATTTGAAAGATAATATATATTATTACTTACTAATCTAAAGAAAATTCAGATCCACATGCTACTTAACCATAACTTCCAAATCTACCCGTTTTCCTTACTTAAACAGAGATGCAACAACTTCAACCCTAATCCAAAACATTAACATAGTAATTTTTCATTTTAGAGATTTGGAGAGAAAACTACATAACAGAATTGAGATAACCAAATACAACATTTCAAAGAGATGCACAGTACTCACATTTAAGTGATCAAACAAAAACTTTTCTTTAATCAGGAACTTAGATGCTTCTAAGTCTACAAGTGATATTCCAAGAGAGACTTGGAATATCTGTAAATATCAGTTTGTTTGTTCTTAAGTATTCAGGGTTCCTGCATCAATTTAAATATATGAAATCACAATCACAGAAATACCACTAAGCTCAACACCAGACCTAATTTTATTCAAACAGTTTTATTCTCCATAGGGCTTTTTCTTTTGATGCAGTTCTGCTTGATAAGAGAATCTGAACTATCCATGCCTTAAACTGATGAGACTAAACACCCCATTAAACAAAGCAGTTACTTCCATCAGATACTTGTTGCATATTCCCAGTGCTACAGTTCTATAGCTTAACACGTTCTATGTTCTTCCAATTAAAGAATTAGTAACTTAATCTGTTTTCTGCACTAGCTATTCCTCTTTGCTTTAACTCTCCCCAGGCCTCAGCCCTTGCTTGCAGCAAAGACTGTGATCAACACAATTCAAATTTAATGCTTAGACTATTTATCTACAGAATCAATTAAAAACAACAGATACTTTCTTTTGCAACCACAGTTTGACTAGATTACACTAGACTATTCATCTGGGCCCAACACATCCAACTGCTCAGCACCATCACATGGTTTCAAGACAGGCAGCTCCCAGAGCACCTGCTTGTGTCACATCCCTCACAGCTGCTCCTTCTGCCTCTAGCTTAGCTTACATTGCTCCTTTAACACAACTTTGTGTGTCATCACAGTGACATAACATTGTGAAAGGTATTATCCTCAGGTTTACAAATACCTTATACAGGTATAAAGCTCCTACCTGCATTCAGCTGAATGCCAGAATGCACCTGGTACCCTTTCCTAGTATCAGTCTTGCTTTCAAACTACTAAGCTACTGAGAGAGGTGTTGCTAACAAGCACTACTCTGTGGTTAGAGAAGACTGTATCAGACTCCTTGTTGCCCAGCAGCCTTCTGGCATGTGTTTCTGGCTGGGAAGCAGCTAACCCAGTGAAAACAGGGTGCTCAGACATCCCTCAAACCTGTAATGTTTTCTCTCATGCCTTCTAGGCACAGAGTGTACAGCTACCACTGCGTAAGCATCTGTTCTAGCAGGTAACATGCTTATCTATATATTATTTCTCTGTATCGCACATGAGATAGAGACATTAAATCCAGCTTCTATGGGATAACACACAATGGAAAAAACCTTTCTCCTCCCCTATCTGTTACAGAGATCATGATGAGCAAATTTCTGTGTAGAGCCTGGTGCTTGACTGTTCAAGGCAGAAAGCTTGCAACTCATGGGAAATAACACAGGCAACAATTTCAATGACAATTTCTTCCTCACAAGAAGAAATAACCAGAATAAAAAGTGGATTAAGCACTAGCTTCTATGAAAAGGCAAAAGCCACAGACTGTCAAGAGAAGAAACAGAAACATCTCCTAACTAAATACAGAGCCAACAATGATACTGTCCAACCTCCAGTACCTCAAAACTTAAACTGTTCCAATAAAATACTTTTTGTTCAAACAATATGGAGTCAACAACACAAAGCTGGTGTGGATTCTTAAGAACAAAGGCCCTTTTCAGATCCTTAACAGGAAAGTACTAAAGATCCACTAAGCTACTCACTGCCTGTTAATACAACTTGATCACAGGAACAGAGCAAGCAGAAAATTAGCACTGCCCTGGCGACACTAGGGACTTCAGCCGATGCCAGAGCTTCTCACTTTATTGGATGTTGTACATGAACAGAGAAGAGAGAGAGAAGATGCAGGGGAGCGATCGATCTGAGAGACAGCAAGGCAGAACCAGTCCGGGAGATTAAAGAAAGAAAAACAGCAAGGACCTCCTGACTTAAATTAATTACTTTTCCAGAAAAAAAAGTGATATACACAGATTAGAGAAGGGTTTTTTTGGTGCTTCTCTCCTCTCAACCTGAATTCTCAGAAAGTTCAGCTCTCAGCTGGTGGCAGATGGGAGGGGGAGACCCTTTCTTTCTTTGTATTTGCACTGATCCAAACAATATAAAAAAATCCTGCTATTACATCTGAGTTCCTCACCAACAGCCATGCCAGTGCCAGGACTAAAACACCCAGACTGTGATGGTGGCAGGGGAGCAAGACAGCTGCAATGAGCCACCTAAGCCCAACCATCAGAGACAAGAAGCAGCTGGTTTACTTCACATGAGCTTTTCCCTTCTTTCAAGTTGATCTGTAACTTGCTGACAAGACTTTTTTTTCATTTTAACCTTTTTTTTTAGTCATACCATAGAAGCTACATCCATAGCCCCAGGCTGGATCAGGTCCCTCAGCACCTAACAGGAAGGCTGACGTAATTAAATGCAGCACTCATTTCCCCCAAGTAATCTACATCTAAGCTGCATTCCCTCTGAAGTTATAATCTCTCAGCATTATTTATAAGGCAAAGAAAACCACACTTCTACTGTAATACAATATAGCTCTTCACAAGAAATGGAACATTTCCCTTTTACTTTCTTCTTTCTCCAAATATGCAATAAAACATACACAAAATACTTCATGGAAAATACCTCACTGGCAGGAATATTTTCTTAAGGACAATAAAGTGTCCAGACAGGGAGCTCCAGATACATTAGTTATCTCTTTTACAGGGACCATGCTTCACTAATACTGTCAAGTCTGTGTATTGAGATTAAGAAAATCCATTGGAAATGCATTTTCAGTAAGCATCAATGTCCTTGGTAAGTAACTTTTTAAAGAAAAGAGAAATAGACAGGAATGTCTGCAATGTTTCTGGCTGGCACATTTTTCAGCTAAACAGGGTTGTGTATTTTGTAATTTAAACTGTCAAACTGGTGACTGTACAATTTGCCCATACAAAAAAAATGACCTTCTTCTTTAAAGCAGGGGAGCAAAGTGGAAGTTGTGTGGTCTAACAGCATTTTGCATGCTATGGCAGCTATACAACACCTAAGATGGTGCTAGCAGTCCCTATCCTATTCTTTTACTAGTTTAGATTTTTAAAGAGTTATACTAGTCAAGAAATGCAATCAAGTCCTTCCTTCTGCCACAGCACATACACCTATATACTGCACAAATTAATTTATACAAGAGACTTACCAGCCAGTCTCTGAGTAACTCTCTCGTATCTTTATACACCATTTAAACACAACAAACCTCAAATCCTCATCTTGACTTCATCGTGTAATCATACTATGAAGTGGGAAAATGATGAAGTCCCTCTTCCTCTTTTCCAAAATTTCATTTTCTTTCTCTACTGAAGCATAACATGCTCTGCCAGACAATGAAACTGCAACTACAGTACTTCCACTTGCTCTGGCACTGAAGTGGCTTTTGTAATTCAAACCATCTGTTTAAAATTATTTTATGTACAACATCTTCACTGAGCATTTCAGGGATTATAATAACAAATGACATCTGTTTTAAATTTTAAATGTGGTTCACTAAAGCACATCCAAACCTGAGGCAGAGAGCTCAGAGAATATTTAATTTTCTTTTTAACATCACTTGATAATCAAAATTACTCTGCCTGCCTAGAAAAGTCTCTTTCGCCATAACTTTTCAGGGAGAAATTTGACTATGGCCTGCAAGGTGCCAATAAAACATGAAGCATCCTAACACTTGAACATACTGCAAATCAGTCACCCTAATATCAGCCTGTGTAATTTTCTCTGAACTCTCCTTAAACATGGGAAATTGTATGCACAAGTCTCCCAGGCAAAAGAACCATACCTGAGAACAACACTGACAACAGGACAGCATTGATAAAAAGAACAAGGGCACTTCTTTAAGAAACAATGACTGCTTTGAGGCATGAAAGAGAAAACAAGAGCATTACCCTTTGGTACCACTTCTTAGTCGAGCAGAGATAAAATAGAGCAGAAATTCAGCTTTACACCTGCTCAGTATGCAGGCAGATAGAAATTCAGAACAAAGAAAAAACAAAACCCAAAAAAAGAAACCCTGAGTGGTCTTGATGAATTAGCTATTTCACTGGGTAACAGCACTTGGGGGGCCTATGCCAATCCTCAGGAAGTATCTGCAAATGCTTTTGAATATATCTTGACTTCTGAGTCATTCAGCAATACCCTACCAGCAAGCCTTTTTCAAGCACCACTGTTCTACAGCTTAACAACATATTTTCATTTCAATACAGCCTGTTTAATTCTTTTGCGTGCTACCAAAAGTATCTTGTGTTACTCAGATTTCTCCATTCTGGAAAAAAAACACTGCAGCTCATAGCAAAGCTGACACAGACAGAGGCCAGTTAAGTGTCCCACTGAGAACAAAAACTCCTTTAAAGCCCGAGGTGAACACACACCAAATTGGAGAGAGATCACACGGCACAACCCAGGGGCGGGCACAGCCGAGAGGCGAGAGCTGCGGGCGCAGAGACGAGTGTCCTCCCGGCGCTCTCCAGGGTCCTGCACCACTCCGCGCCCGCAGACTCCCTGCTTTAATTATCGAGTGAAACAAACTTAAATTGTAAAGTTGTAAAGTGCAGAAAAAAGCTAAAAAGGATGGATTATACCCCCTTCAAAAGAGCATTCAAGTTCTCCAGTAGCAATGTAAGTATATATTGTATTTGTCCAAGAATACTTTGAGGTCTAGTGGGAAATCTTTATGTAAAGGAGGCACCTCGAACTCTACCACCAGCAGCCATAGTCGCAAGCTGTTCAATTAGGAAGCATCTTCCTAAGCTCCCATAGGACAGGAAACTCACTCAGCTTGCCAGTTACCGCAGACTGAAACACTGACATTCACTTTTATAACAAAGTTCTATTTGCTCCTACATCAATCTCCGCTAACAAAGTAATCAACATTCATTAGCATTTACAATGTATCAACCTGTAAACATCCCCTGCTGAAACACTGCTAGCTCGCATTTGCTTTTAAGACAAAGACAAGCCACTTTTCATTTGTGTAAGACACCTTTATTTTTCAGCTGCTGACTCACTCTAATAATTATCAGAGCCAGGAAAATATTCCTAAAAACAATCAGTACTCGGTCTCTTTGCAATATGGGGAACTGCTAATTTGAAATGAAAGCTCCACAGCTCTCAAAGTGTTTTGGCAGTAGATTCACTGTAGAAAAAGCTCAGAGAGTAAAACAGGAACTGTTATACAGAGACCCAGAAACCAAAAGAACACAGATGGGCAACATCTCTCTGGTTCTCATATTACTCACACTCTCAAAATGGTGAATCATTTGTAGTTTCCTGATTTCTGATGGCAAAAGAGTGGAGTGATATAACATTGGTAGGTAGAAGATTACAAAGAAGTGACAATTACTAGTATAAGAGGGCCACCAAATACAGTTTCATGTCAAGAACACAAAGGCGAAGTTTGCCTTACTATCTGCTCTAAGGGAGGACACAAGCAGAAAGTTTTGACATGACAGAAAAAGTCTATTATTCACTTCTGTGTATCAGTTATTCACTTGTACACTACTATCTATAGAAACTTGCTTATATCTAAAAGCATTTGTTTTCCAAGCAAGGCAAATATATTTTATCAGGTATTTGATGCAAAAATAGCTGTCATGGGACAGGTAGTAAAAAGAATAAGAGGTCTTCACAATCACAAATACTGCAAGGAAAACCAAGCCAGTGCAGACACACAGAGCTGTCCTGTCCTCCTCTACTCCTGCGCATTTATTTCCGTGCCAAATCTCTTCCTTGCGCCGGCACAGGCATCTGTACAACTGTATAGTCCAGCATTCTTCAGAATGAATTCAACTGAAAATAACCTCAAGAAAAAAAAGGAAGGAAGAATAAAAATAACTTAGCTGTAGTTTAGTTCCCCAAATTCCCAAAAAACCCTCGGTGTTGGCATCAGGACAGGACTGCACCTCCTTCCCAACAGTGCTAACTCAGCATGTTCAAAGCATGTCCTCAGACTCCTTTGTTCTCTGAAGCCACAGTGGTTGTATTCAGCAGGCCGTACATTAGTTTTTAAAAGAAAAAAAGGATTTTTAAAAAATCGTGCAAATACTAAATTGAAGAGGAGCAACATGAAGCAGACAACCCCCAAGAGCACAAAGCAGCATCATGGAATTAGCATAGCAGCATTGCTGGAGGTTGGCCCATGTTTCTGGAGTGACTGGAAGGTCAATAAGACCTTTTCAATGTCAAGCCTTAACTGTCTTGACCTCCATAAAGCTTCAATAAAAGACACCTTAACAAATTCAGGCAAAACAGTTAGTCATTTGAATTTAGTACCTTTAGACCTCAGAACTCAATAATGACTTTACAGTGATTGTTAGCAGCATTGCTGGAGGTTGGCCCATGTTTCTGGAGTGACTGGAAGGTCAATAAGACCTTTTCAATGTCAAGCCTTAACTGTCTTGACCTCCATAAAGCTTCAATAAAAGACACCTTAACAAATTCAGGCAAAACAGTTAGTCATTTGAATTTAGTACCTTTAGACCTCAGAACTCAATAATGACTTTACAGTGATTGTTTTCATACACCAGCACACTCTTTTTTCCCAGCTATACTGTCCTTCACCACAGTGAGGCATGGAAAGGTGCACCAACTGAGACAGAGTGGCCTGTTAGCCTCCACAAGAGCTATCTGGCAGCCTACATTCCCAGACAACACATCCCATCTTTCAGACTAAGGTGAATGAAGCCCAAGCAATTCAACACTCAAATGTTTGTGGTGTCATTAAAGGTCACATCTTTTATTCACAATTTACGTCTCCTCGTTCAAGCACAACAGCTTTTTTTCCTATCTATTCATTCTCACAAGAATGTAATAATATACATACCCTGAAGCTTGAGCAAGCCTATCCTTAGTCTCTGAGTGTGTTTGTTCACTATATTTTAGATGGTAGGCCCCTAAATATTCACTGTTCACAGTAAGGCTTCAAAACAGCAGTTTTAGAGGTAGAAAAACACAGTCAAAGTTTGATCCAAAGAGATTTTGGGTGTTTGTTTTGTTTAACTCGGGTCCTCATCTGATTTCATGGGTCATTATCACACTTTTGCTGAGGCTGAAAACATTTCTGAGCCCTTTTCACACTTCTGTACTACTTTTATTTCAAATCCCAATTTAACAAACACTTCCTAAAGTCACTTTCTCTGGATAAAGCTAAGCCTGTACCTAACACACAAGTAACTACTAACTACTGATACAGGCTATTCTCATTACAAACTATGCCCTTAAAACTGGAACAGACACATACAGTTTAAGGGACATGTGTCTCTAAGCACAAGCTACCAACAGTTTGAGTCTCAACATTTGCATGTTCCTATCAGAATTAATTTCATTTAATGAAATCAAGCTTGTCTGCAGAAGCTGAAACAGAAAACCCCTTACAGCATGACTTAAACTATGTGTTCACTCACTGTGAGAGCAGCTGACACTGCACCAGAGTGGCACAGAAAGAAAGCCAATGTTACACACCCATGACTCCAGCAAATAGCAGAGGCAACCTGAAACTGGTCATATGCTTAAGTTCATTAAACTTTGAAGAATTAGCTCAAGATTCAACACTCCTACCAAAACAACACTCTAAACGTAAAGGCTGATGTTTTTCTACTTATTTTCCATCTCAAGAACCATAAGTTTAAAAGTTCATGGAAAAAACATGCATAGACTGAAAAAATTTCTTATACACCACCTCCTCCAAAAAAACCTTTTAAGATCTTTTTTCTACGAGCCCCTCTGGATACTTAGCTTTCCAAGATGTATTTAGGTATGCTGTTGTTGAGACACAAAACTCAAATCCTTTAAAAGTTACAAGGAAACACCAACTCCAGTAAGAGACAATACGGCTTGGTGAACAATGTGCCTCTCTCACAATGACTACTGAATAAATTGAGAAAAAAAATTCATTTGTAGCTCTCTGCCTCAAGTAAATCTATATAATGCTCCATTTCCAGAACCCAAGCATCTTTTTCTGCCTCACACATCCTCCAAGGTACTACACCATCAGGCTTTCTTCTCGGGTTTCTCAAAACAATACCACCTCAGTATATAAGAACCTGTTTTAAAGCATATTGTTAAAAGCACATTTTCTCACCTACACTCCTCAGCTCTGCAATGCACATCAGCTGTGCTAACCTTGTCCCAGCAACCCACAAATCATTTTGGAGCAACTGAGCAACACCTGTAAACATTTCAGTTAGTTTCATAAACCCAAACAGATCTCTTCTGAAGATGGAATACTTGTACATTATTTAAGGTGAGGAAGAGTGAAAAAATGTTAGTCCTTACGGCAGCAGCACACAGAAGGCTGTAGAAATGAGCTTGTTCAAAGAAAGGCAGGAAGAATAGCTCACACTACCTGCAGGCGCCCTATAAATGAGCAGCATGTGAGCACCGCCAGTCGCCACCAGAGGCCGCTGCAGGACACCGGTAAGGTTTTCCCTCCATCCTAAAGGAAAAAATGGGAACACGTCAACACTTATCAACAAATCACAGATTATGAACTGTTAACGAGTTCATACTGAACGTGCTTTAACTCTCCAGAAAGGAAAGGAAAAAGCAGGAGGTTTCTTTGCGGTTTCCTAATTCCACCGGAGCCACAACAGTAAAACATTTCTGTTCTGATTTTTACTGTGATCCAACTCAAATTTTAAATCATTTCCCACACACCAACGTTTTACTTTATGCTACAACCAGCTCACACTCTGCTGCTTATACCCTTTTGCATATCAACAACATAAACCAATAAGTTAGTAATAAAATGCAAAGCTTGTCATAGGAAAGAAAGCAAAACTGATTATGCTATTTAGGAAAAAATGATGCAAATTCCCAGCAGAAGGAAAGCATCATTCTTTTACAGCACACTCCCATGGGAATGGACACATTGCAGCCAGCACTCAGCAGTGCTTTCAGATCTCTGTATCACTGCAAAATGTGCCTACTATTCTATTACAAGGAGTTCAGCCCCAGTAAGTAACCCCTAGTGAGTCAGCTTTACACAGAGCTTCCACTAGCGGGAATGGAATGTTACTTTCAAAGAAGCAACACAGAAGCCAACGCTGACCCTGCTCTGCATCGGTCCCCCTGAGCTGAACTTTGTTCAGCAGCAAACACCACACTGTTGTTACACTGTGGCTTTGAGTTTCTAGCCAGGTAACACACAAGGTAACCACTTCACATCACCTTTTTGTGAATGATAATCACACTTCCTGATGTACAACTTCATACAATCATTAAGGTTGGAAAAGACCTCTAAGATCATTGAGTCCAACCATTAACCCAGCACTGCCAACTCCACTGCTAAACCATGTTCCCTAAGTGCCACATTCACACATTTTTCATGCTTCCAGAGATGGTGATCCCACCACTTCCCTGGGCAGCCTTTTCCAATGCCTGACCACCCTTCCAGTGAATAAATGTTTACTAATATCAAACCGAATGGATATTAGGAAAAATTCCAAGGGCACAACTTGAAGTCATTTCCTCTCCTCCTGTCATTTGTTACTGGGAAGAGGCCAACCCTCACCTGGCTACACCTTCCTTTCAGGTAGTTGCAGAGAACAATAAGTTAACCCCTGAGCCTCCTCTTCTCCAGCCTAAACAACCTGAGCTCCCTCAGCTGCTCCTCATAGAACTCGTGCTCCAGACCATTCACCACTTCCATTGCCCTTCTCTGGACACACACCAGCACCTCAGTGTCTGTCTGGAGTGAAGGGCCCAAGACTGAACACAATACTCAAGGTGTGGCCTCAGTAGTGCTGAGTGCAGGGGGATGACCAATGCTCTAGTCCTGCTAATCACACTATTTCTGACACAGGTCAGGATGCCATTGGCCTTCCTGGCTACACTGCTGGCTCATGTTCAGCTGCTGTCAAGTAGCAGCCCCAGGTCTTTTTCTGCCAGGCAGCTTTCCAGCCACTCTGCCCCAGCCTGTAGCACTGCATGGGGCTGTTGTGACCCAAGTGCAAGACCTGACATTTGGCCTCGCAGAACCTCATCCCACTGGCCTTGGCCCATCAATCCAGCCTGTCCAGATCCCCCTGCAGAGCCCTCCTTGCAAATCAGCACTCCCACCCAACTTAGTGTTGTCTGAGGGTGCACTCAATCCCCTTATCCAGATCTGTTAAAGATACAAACCAGAACTGGCTGCAGTACTGATCCCTGGGGGACAGCACTTGTGACCAGCCACTACCTGGATGCAGCACCATTCATCACCACTCTCTGGGCCTGGCCAGCCAGATGTTTTTTAACTCAGTGTTGAATGCACCTGCCCAGGCCATGAGCAGCTAGTTTCTCCATGAGCATGATGTGGGAGACAGAGCCAAGGACTACCTAAACTCTAGGTAGACAACAACCACAGCCTCTTCCTCATCCATGAGGTGGGTCACCTGGTCATAGAAGGAGATTGGGTTTGTCAAGCAGGACCTGTCTTTCCTAGACCTATACTGGTTGTCCTCTATGTGCCATGTGATGGCACTCAAGATATGGTCCATGAGCCTCCCCAGCACCAAGGTCAGACTGACAGGCCTTTAGTTCCCTGGATCCTGATTTTGGCCCTTCTTGTGGATGGGTATGACATTTGCCAACCTCCAGATATTTGGGACTTGTTTGGTTAGTCAGGACTGTGATAAAGAATTCAGTGACTCAGTGAGCTCTTCCACCAGCTCCCTTAGTATCCTTGGGTGGATCCCATCGGGCCCCACAGACTAGCATGTGTCTAAGCAGCTTGGCAAGTCACTAACCATTTCCTCCTGAATTATGGGAGTATCATTCTACTCCCCATTCCTGTTTTCCAGATTAGAGGGCTGGGTACCCCGAGGGTAACTGGCTTTGCTATAAAAAAATGAGGCAAAGAAGGCATTATGCTCCTCAGCCTTTTCCTCATCCTTCAGCACTGTATCCCCTTGCATCCCATGCAGGATGAAGTGTCTCCTGAGTTCCCCTTTTGTTGCTGCCATACACGTGCAAACACCTTGTTGTCTTTTACAGTAGGACCCACAAGAAGCCTGGCCCTTCTGATTTTCTGCCTGCATAACCTCCCTGAAGTCTCCGAGTTGCCTGACCCCTCTCCCACAGGCCATAAACTTCGTAACCCCCGTGCTCGCACCCTCGCTAACTTCAGGACCACCAGGCACACCTGATGCCGGACGAGGGCTCAGAGCCACGCGGGGCGCAGAGTCCACCCCGCCCACGCACCCCACGCGGACAGCCAACACAGCCCAGACGCGGGGGAGCAGGGTGTGCCTGAACCCCACCGCGGGCTCTGGAGCCAAGCCCAGCCCCGCACCACTCCCATCC